>NC_056526.1:96882851-96930214 GCF_019175285.1 Sceloporus undulatus
TTATATTCATTTTGCATATGTGTTAGTGCCATTAAACAGGTTTTTTTTCACATTAAACAGTGAGACCAGTTCTATTTTCCATATTTTATTTTTTAAGTGTTTTAACTTAATTATCTTTTGACTTTTGTAATCAATGTATTAGTTGTTACTGTTTTTTAAACTACTTTGGATCCCATTTTGGGAGTAAGGCAGGATATAAGTGCAATAATTCGCGTTCCCGAAATATTTGGTGCTTATTTGTAGCATTATTATGTTTATGATTATTCTGAGGTGATGGAGGGTTCCACAACCTGACCGCAAAACATAAAAGAGGACAGGAGAGGACAGGTAACTTACTATTAAAAATGGCATTTGGAAATCTTTTTTTCTTCAAAAATGTATTTGGCTGGATTAAAACTCTTATATGCTTGAAAAGGTGCTTAAAACAGAACTTGGGAAAGTTTTGTGTGTTTTCTTTTCCCCCAGTTCAATGCAGAGCTTGGAAAATTCTCCAACCAGATAAATATTTTCTCATTTGTTCATTTCTTTTGTGTTTTTATTGAATGCTCTCATCAGATGTGGGCTGATGCTTAGTATGTCCCACTTATAGATATCACCGGGCCCTGTCCCCCGTAATATTACTAGTGGCTATACCTGGCTCTCATATTTTGGCCTTGAAATCTCCGTGTCTGGGATGTCACTAACACTTATGACAACCCTAAGGTCATGGGGTTTTCTTGGCAAGATTTCTTCAGAAGCCTTTGCCTTCCTCGGATTATGACTTGCTCAAGGTTACCCAGTGAGCTGCCACGGCTGAGCAAAGATTTGGACCCTGATCTTGAGTCTTAGTCCATTGCTCAAACCATTACAGCATGTTGGTTCTTTTATTAATAATAGTGCTGAAAAAACAAATATTTTGGAAAATGTGAAGCATTTTCCTACTCATTGAGAAGAAAATGAACCTGTATTCTACCTATCTGGTGGAAACAGTACTCCTCTTTTTGCAAACAGACTGGAAGCTATAAGACTGGGTTTGCAATATGAAATTTCTCTGAGCCTTTAACATGTTCTTGTGTACTGTTGATAGATGTGGCTATGCTCATATGGTCATATTAAGAATTCAGTTACACTAGCCAATCTCACAAAGACTCAAAGGGCTAGTGGTGACCTGAAATGGAGGACCTGCTAAAGCCTGGCTGCTATCATTAGCCATAGCTTGAGAGCAAGTGACAAGGCCAGGATCTTTCTGAAATGCCGTGTGTGTGTGTGTGTGTGTGTGTGAGTAATAAATTGTCAAGAACAATTTAGGAGACTGTCTTAGTCTTCAAACTGTGATGGATAGCAAGGGAGGTTGTGTGCCTTCAAGTCATTTTCAACTTATGGTGACTCTAAAGTGATCCTTTAGAGGTTTGTCATTGTCTTTCCGTGAGGCTGAGAGCACGTGTCTTGCCCAAGGTCACCAAGTAGATTTAATGGCTGAGCTGGGAATCGAACCCTGGTCTCCAAAGTCATAGTCCAACACTCAAAGCATTACACTACACTGGCTCTCACAAGAGAGGTAAAAGGAGACAACATTCTTCAAAGCTTCCTCTATATGAATAGTAATGCAGACTGATGTTTGGAAAGCAGAACGTTTAACTATTATGTCTTTGTTGTTAAATCATACTTGATTTTAAAAAAAAGTGGCTAGTATGTTACATAGAAGTCCAAATCCAAATTGGTCAGGGCCTCAGGCAGCTATTTGCAATGGGAAAAGGCTCAATCCAGCTAGTGTCATCTTTTTATCTGGGGGACAACTGTGCTTCATCCTGAGGCCTAGAATACTGTGCCACAGAGGGGAGAAGCATTCAAGGTGGGGATTCATGTATGCACACAACCTGAAAGGGAGTTGATCGCCATTCAGCTTTTTGTCATTAAATTGATAGGTTGTGTCTTGGATGAACTTTTGCAAAAGGGATATGGTCTTGGTTCTGGAATTTCCTTCTTCATTGTCACTAACCAATGTCTGTGAGATAGTTCAGATTCTCAGTAGGTAGCCCCAGTGCTTGTGACTTTTGCAAGTAAAGCAAAGCCTCTGCCATTTTAATACAGAAATGAAGGAACAAAAAAGAAAAGAAAAGAAAATTACCAGGAGAAGGGTAAGATTTCTCATTTATCTTCCCTTTAGCTGAAAATTATGAATGTGTATAAGAGAGAGAGAGAGAGAGAGAGAGAGAAATGCCTCTTTTCAAATATCTGTCCTTTCTCGGGGAGGCTCCACTAGCTATCTGAGTACAGCAGACTCTCACTGGGTGTTGAGGGGAATGGAAACTGCTCTGGTTTTGGCTGGATACCTCCCTGTCTGCTACTGTTTTATGGCCTCAGTTGGGAAAAGATGAGAGGTTTCCATTCAGCAGAAATCCTTCCCCCTTCCTCCTTGTGTCTGATGACTGGACCCCAGGATCAAACACTAGTAACGTTAAAGCTGGAACCTGCCCCACCAATGGATATGACTGTTTTCTCTTTACTTCATCCATTAAAGAAACCCTCCAGCTTTTTCAATCAAAAGCCTGGTGCCTCAAACACAGTCAAACATAGAAAGTAATTGTGCTTTCTTTTCCAAGGCTGTGATATGTGAAGCATGTTACAACAACCAGCAATAGCAAAAGACACAGCCCAGAACTCATATGTGGTGTAATTCTGCTAAAGTGAAAGGGAGCTAAACCAGGGATTAATTTAGCTTTTGTTTTGTGCCAAGACAGCACATTCATGCTCACAAATGCTAAATGAGCTTACAAAAATCCTTTTCATCTCTGAACTGGAATCTTTTCCCACTGTGTCTGAATCCAATGCATTTGCTTTCTGAGGCCCACAAAACCAATTGTATGTTCGCGCTTGAAAACTTCTGTCTCAACCAGATTAACAGAATAAAAAGAAAATCCTCCATGGGCTGAGTACCAATTGTCAGACACTTTTTACCATAAAACAATAGGTGTAAAGTTATAAAGAGTTCACTTCTTAATCTGAAAAAAGAAGAATTTCAATATTTCATCTTAGGAGCATATGAAAGAAGGGTGACTGTCTTTGCAACTGCAAATATTCAAGGAGTATTACAGAGCTGGAGTCTTTTTTAAAACCCAATTCAGAGAGTCTACTGGTATGGAATTAAGGAGATTGGTTGTCTAGCCAGTGCACACACAGTTCAACACACACTGTGCCACTTACTTAATCAGTGTCCTTTACAATATGTAAATACTAATAGAACCAGTCATCTGCTTGTGTCACTGTGGCCCGGGACAGACGGGTCAAAAGCAGTGTGCTGCCGCCAATACTAGGGTTCCAGAGCACGCAGCAACCGCATGCTCCAGAACCCTAATACATCACGGCGGCAGCCTAATGGCGGCCTCCCAACCATACGGGGGCTACCATCTTGACTTAAGCGATGCACAACATACAGACATCACTGCGTGTCACTTACATCACCGGTGCAAATGGTGCACTCATGACATGCTCCAGGCACCTTTAAAAGAACCTGCTTTTCGCAGGTTCTTTTTACTCTGAAGGGATGCTGCATGGTTTGATGGCTGCTGCGTCCCTCCAGAGTTAAAACGGGCGCCTCCAGTACACCGTTTTTGGATGGTCTGTTGAGCCCCTGTGTTTCCTGTTCCCTACACTTTATATTCCAAGTCTCAGTGACTCTCCTCTTCATTATCTAAAAAGAGACTTGGATGTGCATGTGAAACACCCAACTTTAGTTGTTTTGTCACCACTGATTAAGCCTTTTTCTCTGCCTGTAATTTCTGCATATTTACCGTTTCTGGTCTTTCCAAATGATCTTAACTCCAGTTGACCAAATGTAGAATTTCATCACTATATGTAATGAAAATAATAAAAATGGAAACCGTCACTCTTAGTTTATACAATCCCTAAAAGAGATTCCACCTAAACATTAGGAGGAACTTCCTGACAGTAAGAGCTGTTCAACAGTGGAACACACTCCCTTGGAGGGTGGTGGAGTCTCCTTTGGAGGTATTTAAACAGAGGCTGGATGGACATCTGTTGTGGATACTTTGACTGAGAGTTCCTGCATGTCAGGGGGTTGGACTGGATGGCTCTTGTGGTCTCTTCCAACTCTATGAGTCTGATTTACAAGTTTTGATAAACATTTACAAGTTTTGATAAACATAGCCATCTCTGGGACCAAAAATTTTGATGAATTGTAGACACAGAGGATGTGCTTTGATCTAAGATGTTACTGTTCATCTAATTTTTATAAATTATAGAAGAGAATATAAGCTGGACTTTGAAAACCATTCAGCTGTCTCACTTCTAGAGTGTGCACCTTATTTCTGTTGCAGAAATAAATTGCCTTTTCCCTACACCTTGTTCATGTTGCCTCTGCTAATTTAGACTCTGTCCTGGGCAATAAATCTCACTCTTGTGACATATACTTGTGTTGATTTACTTATCAATGCAGTGGGCCCTTGCTTTGGGGGATCCGTTCCAGACCCCCCTACGTAAAGCAAAAAACTCATATGCTTGAGCCCCATTATATCCAATGGGGCTTGGGCTCGCTGCGCACCCACGCCCCCCACAGCCGCATGTGCCATTCGCGAGCCCCATTGGATATAATGGGGCCATGCACATGCCCCATTATATCCAATGGGGTTCGTGAATAGCGCACATGGCTGTGGGGGGGCTTGGGCTCACTGCACACCCATTCTTTAAAAGAATAAAATTAAAAGTTCCAGAGCCTAGGGTCAGCCATCAAGAAGGCCTACTCTCATGTTCCCACCAATCATGCTTATGATGGTGGTGAGAGAAGAACCTCTCCTGCTGATCTCAAAGCCTGGGCCAGAGATACTGTCTACCAAATAGCCTGGACCTGAGCCATATAGGACTTTATAGGTCATAACCAGCACTAAAACAGGCTGAAATACTATTCCCTGACCAGGGTGTCAGTCTCGTAGCACCACCTTCTAGGTTCACTCCTCCAGGAAGGAATGGAGGCCTTCTAAAATAGGACCTCCAAGTCTCATCACAGTGAGACAGCCCAGAAGGATACCATGGTCAATGGTATCTAAAGCTGTTGAGAAGACCAGTAGAAATAATAAGGACACACTCTCCCTGTCCAGTGCCATGAGTAGGTCATCCACCAAGGTGACCAAACCTGTCTCTTGTTCACAGTCAGGACTGAAACCAGATTGAAAAAGATCTAGATAATCCCAAGACCCCTGCACCTGGGAGGCCTCCACACACTCCAGTACCTTGCACAAAAAAGGTAGGTTGGGCACTGACCAATAATTATCCAATATAGAAGGATGCAGGGGTGCTGTTTTCAGCAAAGACCTCACAACCATTTCCTTTAGGCAAGTTGGAATGCTGCCATATTCTACGGAGGCACTGGTTAGCCCCTTCGCCCACTCAGCCAGTCCCCCTTTGGCTGTTGAATAAGCTAAGAAGGACAAGGGTCTAGCATGCATGTGGTGGCTCTCTCCTCTCCAAAGATCCTGTCCACCTCCTTGGGCTGCCCAAATTGAAAAGTATCATTAACACTTGACAAAGAGGTGTCAAGGTTACACCCACTGGCATTGTATTGACTACAGCATCCAAGCTGGAGCAGATCTGAGTGACTTTATCTGAAAGATCTGCAGAACAGCTGTGCTGGACAGCTCCCTTCAGATACAATGATGGCAGCAAAAAAATTATTTGCTGCTTGCACTGCCATGGAGTAGACCATCAAATAGGCTCTAGCCATGTTCAATCAGACTGCCGCCAACATCACTCTAGTCTCTGTATCACTTCCTCACTGCCAATTCTCTAGAAAATCAAAGCATTGGTTTGGCTCCACTCTGTAGAAGAGGACACTCAGAACCAATTGTGTCCACTGCCCTGGTCATTTTCTCATTCCAGAGGTCAGCCAGAGCTTCAGCAGAATTGCCTGCCAAGATAATCCCCAAGAGCTATCAGAAATCCATCCGGATCCATCACCTACTGAGAAGGACCATTCTAATCAGCCCCCAACACTTGCAGAGGTTCCAAGTCCCAGTGAGGCTAACCCTGATGGGACAATGATCTTCCCATGACAACAGAACTGTGGAGAGTTCCCACACACAAAGATCATCATCATCACCCTTCCCAGTATAGGAAACAAGGCCCAGCAGCATGAGCAGGACCAGAAACCTCTTGAAACAGACCATGGTTGTCTTGTAGGCTATGAAGTTTTGAGCCTACCTATTGCTTATGCCTGTGAAATCTAGCTCTCCTTACTTGTGAGCAGAAATGCATAAGCTGTATTTTTCTACTATTCTGCTTCTGAGCAGGAACTGGTAATGATGTCTCTGGGGAGGCACTTATGAGGAGGTGGATTTTGGATGGTTTGCTGATAGAACAGGACAATGTGAGCTCAAATGCAGGCTTTAAATGTTCACTGTAAAATGGCCACTTGCATTCCACTTTCTTCTTTCATACACATGGATGCTTTCATGAATCACTTATCCTACTCAGGAGGTAGGACAGCACATAGAAGCCAGACTCATGCTCTGTCAGCATTTCCAGGAACCAGCTAAGTCCCAAGACCAGAGCTCAGTGGGATCTGGCTATCACCAGCTGAGTGTTCAGCCAGCATCTTTACACCTCCATTTTCCCTGCTTTGTAAGCCATTCACCCTCCCCTTTGGAAAAGAAACACTTCTGTTGTCTCCAATTAGTGCTTGGAGATAACAGCAGGAATCCACATACTCACAGCAGGGATTTCCTTCCCTGGTGGCTCTATCTGCAGAGGTCAGACAGTGCCATCCCACTTCTTCTTTTTTCCTCAAAGAAGGCACCACCTTTTGGGGTTTCTTTTATGGGGTTAATCTTCTACCAGCAGCCAGGTTGGCTTTTATAATCCCCCCCCCCCCCCAGTTAAGTCAGAAAACATAGACAGGAATTATTCAAGCTGCTGAAGTTATTAATGTTGTTTCTGAGGTCTGCTCAAATGTTGCTTGTGAACAATGAGCCATAGTTTCTTTGAATGTGGGAGTGGGGGTGGTCTATTTGCTCTGAACACAATCAACTTGGCCTCCACGTTGACCACTTACAGATCAGGTTGTACAAGGAATATACAAGAATGTGATTTCAAGGGAGTGGGGAACAAAATGAAAGTTTTTTAATCAGAAGAATAAGCATGTATTTATATATATATATAAACAGAATATAGAAGTTGTGAGCAAGGGATTAAGAAGATAGTTGAAGAATGAGATGATCCTGAGAAGAGTAAAGAATAGGGTTATAAAAGGGTATGAACTGAACAGCACATCATGTTGAGAGCTGAAAAAAAGAAACTCCAAGTTTTTACAGTTGACAATTGGAATGGCAGGTTCCCAAGTGTCCTTTTCTTTTCTAAAAGTTGAAGCTTAAATTAAATAGCTGCAAATAACAGGATTTGTTATATGGCTAACCGAAGGATATCCTTTTAAAAACACAAAGTTTTAAAATGGCGCTTGATCTCTTTGTGGCTCCCAGCTTTCATTCTGGGCTGTGAATTGTTGTGGGGTGAAATCCTGATTATTGTAAGCCATACAACATAAAACAGGATGTGTAGCACTCTAGGGAGGAAACTGCTTTCTTTGGATAAGCTATGTCAATGTGCAGAAGTATAATCCAAAAGTACAATTTCATACCAAGCTATATTTATTGGAAAACTTCCTCCATAGTTCTTTTAACTGCCAGTTTTGGGACAAAGGTAACTGGCTGTTACATCCGGGGCAGTCTGGAGCTTTATGCTCTGGCCAGGATGCAGTTGCATGGACCAGGCCAAACCTGGTGCATTGCCACAGCATTATCTTCATAGGCCAGCCAGGCTGATACCGCACTAGTAGAGCTCATCCATCCCCCATCCCTGGAGCTGGAACTGGTGTGTCCCTTTCCTGCAGGAGCTCTGTGGACAGGCGTCACAGTACACTGCTGCTTCTCCAGAAGGTGCGCTCACCCATGCAACCAATAAGTGGAGATGGTAGAGGGACCCCCTGATCGTATACAGAGGTGATGTATACGTATAAAGCCCACCCTGGAGAGAAGCAGCAGTGAACTGGGAGGCCTGTCTACATGCTCTTGTAAGGAATGTGCCAATCCTGGAGACAGGACATTCCCTTTTCCAATGATGTTTGATGTAGGGAAAGGGAATGGAATGCAAACAGCTGTTGTTCACACACCACAGTGCCCCGTACTAACCCGGGTGTAAATCCCACCACCTTCCAGCACTGCTTTCCTCATGTGGAAAGAAATGTGACTGAAGTAGTACCTCAACAGGGCTTGACTCTGCAGTTTCTCATAGATGTGCCTCCAGGGGCAAAGAGTAAGCCACATAATCACCTCCCTCCATGCTTGGTCCTTTCTGTCTCTTCCTGTTCTTTCTTATCCTACTTGTACCTTTCTGTCTCATCTTCTGGATTTAAGGTTTGAAATATCCATCAGCTTGCTGCTATCCTTAGGTGTTTTGAAGGATGTTATCTTTTCACCAGTGTTAAAATAAAATTCATCTCCATCTGTTTTCTGTGTGTACAGTGGGGGAGGCATAGGAAATACCTTGCTCTTTGCTTCAGGTCACAGAATACTTTGGTCCACCCATACATAGGGAACCCAGTCAATGATTTGTTGCATGTCCATTGGGATTGCCTTTGCTTGAGGAGCTGCTGGCATTGCTGCACCAGCCAGAGTCAAGTTGCCCCTTTGCATCCTTCTTGATAACTCCAGATCGGCTTAACCAAAACTTGTTGGAAGAAAAAAATGGGCACAGTTATTGGTTAGAACAGCTAATAGTCTTGGCAGCAGCTAATAGTCTTGGCAGCTGCTTAGGTCCAGATTCAGACATTGCCCACACCACACCAATGGCTAGACAATGAGCTACAGTCTCAGCCTGTGCACTATCCTTTCTTCTGGAATGAAAGATATGAGTATCACATTGGTGGAAGCTACTAGGTGGCTGTCACCTTTTTTCCATAAGGGGAAACCCTATTATATTTCTGGATACTACCAACCCTGCCACCTCCAAGAGGCTGTGGGGTTGGGACACACCAAAACTGAATGAGGCTGAGCTGACCAGGAGCCTGAATTTATACCCTCTACCTGACTGGAGTGAAACCTTCCCTCCTGGCTTGTCTAATCCCACCTACCATCCAGGATTCAAAGCCTATTGATTGGTCTTTCTTCCTTTCGTGTTCCCCAAAATATGTGGGCTTCTGGGAGGGAAAAGCTGACCTTGCTCTGCCAAAATATGGTACCCTCTAGTTCCACCTTTCTAAAAGTCCCAATAATCTTGTGTGTACTATTTCTCTCAAATGGGGTTCTCCAAGAACTGGGATCATCCTAGCAATTGCTCTTCCTAATGCTTGCTGAGAATTCAGCCTTGCTATAAATGCTGCATGTGACTAATAATATTCTGTCCTCTGTGTGTTACCACATAGTATCTTGACCCTCAATTAATCATATACCTTATTTACCTTATACTTTATACTGTACCACATCTGATTCTCTTCACTTTGCCTGCCCATAGATATGATCTTTCATTTAATTATGACTCTTGGGGATATCATTAAAGCACCTTATTTATTATTTCCTTCTAATAAATCTAACTCGAATCGTGTTCCACATATGCATGCTATCTTTATAGAAGGCATGAATTGCCTATTCACACACACACACACACACACACACACTGTTAAGTATATCATAAAAGTATCATTTTGAGATGACTAGTATATGTCTATGTGTACACATTCATACACACACTATTATAATCAATCTGTATGCAATGCATTTTTTGCATTTTTAGCAGTTGTCTTGTTCCGATAGTTAATGGCTTCATAATAGCATCTATTCATATATATTCCTTCCAACAAAAACTATTGGATTTGAGAGGTCACAAACCTAAGAATGCATGAGATTCAAATTGCAAACTGAGATGTAGTTAAATTATTCTTGATTTAAAGCTCGTGTGTCTGGATATATGTTTTCTAGATGTAAACACAGCAATATTCCTGATACTACCTGGATAACACACTCATTTTTAATCTAAAATAGTGATTTAGCTTTCTAAAAGTTTAATGACTCTATAAGTAATTGAAGCATTTTCGTCATTTAAAAAATTTAAAAACATTTTAAAACATTTAAAAAATCTGAAGGTCCTTGCAATTTATTTAAGGCCGACTCAAAAAGGTTGTCCTAACATCATGGTAGAAGAGCCAGTAAAGAAGAACATGCAAACTTAGGGGCTATATAAATGGGTGGCTAAAAGCCACCTGTCTTTGCCCCTGGTTGGTTCTGTGGCAGCCACATGGCAGCTTCTTTTCAGGGGCTTCATTATGGCGCTCCGGCAAGTGCCATTTGGGTGCTCTGATGCATGTGCATCATCATAGCATGCCCCTTGTAAATGGGGACACACCATGATGATGCATGGGCGCTGATAGTAGTGCTAGACATATGTGGATGCCCAGCCCTATCTAGCCCTAATTTTGGGCCCAGGCTGGGCATCCACATATCTAGAAACTGTAGTTTTGGATACATTTAGCCTTCTCTGTCAGGGAGCTCTAGGGCCATGATAAACTACAATTCCCAGGATTCCCTAGCACTGAGCTAGGTCAGTTAAAGCAGTCTCAAACTGAATTATTTCGGTGGTGTATTTTGGACCCTAGATACTTTAGTGGTAACAGAATGTGTGTTTTCATAAATGTTGGAGGAGGAATATCATAGTATTCAAGTGCTGGCTCCTGCGTCAGCTCTTGTTGTAAAATGGGTGTTGAAACAACAATGTGGATAGGAGGAAAATATGTTCTCTGCTACAGGCTAGAAGCTTGTACCATTCAAATATTTCTTTTTAGAATAACTAAAATGAAATTATTGTTTACTTTTCAGAAGCAAGACAGTAGCATTTTTTCAAAAATACAAAAACCCGCCTGCAACTGTCATAATTGTAATGCTAATTTCTCTGGACCTATAATTCCAACTAATTACTTTTTAAAATATACATTTCAAAGCTCTGCATTCCATTTGGATCAGGATTCCCACAGGCAAGAATCATTAATTTAGCACCAGACTGCCTTCATCTACTTTCCCAGGGCTTTGGTACTTGCCATGCATGACTTATGTCACATAAACTCTAGACCCCAAAATAAGAAATCTGATTGTTTGGGATTTTGGCCCCCACCAGGTTCTAACAACAGAAGTCATGCCAGTGGGAAGAGGACTATCTTATGTATGTGATAGCTGCTTACCTTGCTTTGTCTTAAAAAGGCATGATGCATTTATTTATTACGAACAGACACTAAAATGTTACTTCCAACAGGCACCAAATGGTTTTGACGTTGAATTAATTATTGCTCCTCATTCGCATCCTGATCTGACAATTGTTTGAATTAATTATCTTAAAATAAAAGATATAAATATCTTAAAATTGCAGGAACAATCACAGAGATAATCTGGTGCAAGCCATTTTGGTCCCTGAATGAGAATATTAAAAAGGCAACACCCCCCACCCCCACCCCGCAAGTAGTTAACATAAGGCAGATCTGCTGGGAAGATCTCCTGTCTTTGCCCCAAATAAAGTATCACGAACTACACATAAGCACTGCCATGCCCTTGAAGTACTTCAATGCTGGTACTAGCCCAAGAACTGGTAAAATCAGTTTCAGTGTGTTAAGAGATCTGTTTGCCTTCCATTCCACCATCAGAAAGTAGTGCTGTATAAACTGGTGCTGTGAAACAATAGCAGGTTACAAACCGCCGGGTTGCGGCGGTCTCCCGCCACCACTGCTTGCTGCGTCCAGGAGCCACAGCTGCCACACCGTGAGGCTCCCAGACGCTCCGAGGAAGGAGCACAGAAATCGCGCTCCTTCCTGGGCCCCGGAAGTGGCGCCACAAAGCGCAAGTCGCGCTTTCATGGCGTCACTTCTGCCGCGACACGTCTGGATGCTATGCGTCCAAGACGTCAAAATGGCGGCGGCCGTGTGGAACGGCCGCCACCATTTTGTGCGCGCGGAGCACATACTAGGGTTAGGGGGGTGCAGAAGCACCACCCCTTCCTAACCCTAGTACGCACTTGTTGCGTACTTTAAGGCCCGTTTGTAACGGGCCAATGTGATTTTTATTTCATTACTGCAAGCACTGTGAAAAGAATTAAGATCAAGTTGCCATGTAAAAGTTTTCTACTTTAAGTATTTTTGCTGTTGGCATTAGAAATGGCTCTCAGTATTAAAATGTTTGATAATCATTTACTGTATATGCCTTTTGAAAAATCAGCATATTGGTTTGATGTAGTGCAGCTTTCTAGCCTTGCATTATGAATGTCTTTTTAATTTAGAGAACCCATCTGGTGTGCTAACAGGGAAATTGCTAAGTACCATATAACTAATGAACAGAAGTTGTCATGTCTCTGAAATACCTATTAAGATGTTTAACTAGCTATAATGCTGTGATGTGCATGCCAAGAACATAGAAATTGAGGGGGAAAATATCAATCAAGGTTAAAAGTTCAGTAGTTACCCATCAAATCTGAACAGATGATGGTCCCTTTGAAGAAATTTATACAAATATAAACTGCTTATTTTATACAGTTAAAATTCATGAATACAAACACTTCATTCATCTGTTTAAACTTGTTAAGCCATTCCAGTTGATGAAACAATTTTATAACCTCCTTGCAATGGTAATACATTTCAAACGGATAACCATATCTCTAGTTTTTATTACTAAAAAATAATCTAAAATGTTAGGTTTATTATAGCAAGGCTATTGCAAATTTGAGAGCCAGCATGGTGTTGTGGTTTGAGTGTTAGATTATGGAGATTATCACATGGGGAGGAGGGGGAAGGAAAAGGCAAAATGCTGGGATAATTGCATGATCACACGGAAAATTTTCAGATGACATTGCGCTCAATCGAAACTTCTCCTGGGAATGCCCAGCAATGCTCAAGCAACAAACCATTCACTGGGAATTCCCATGAATGGCTTCCCAATAGTGTGATTGAAGAGCGATTGGCAGTGTGCGAAAGCTACTCACATTTCATTTATGCTATTAGGAAAGCAATGTGGAATCTTTAAAATTTAAATGGCCTGCAAGAAGCAACCCGGGATCTTTAAAATTTAAAGGGACCGCATGAAGCAAGCCGGAATTTTTAGACTTTAAAGGGACTGCTCACTTTCACGTTTAAACACCTCTGTTGTTGCAGTGTTACAATTTGCTACAACGTCCCTTTAAGTCACAGTCTTTCCTCTTACATATTTTCTGTCACTGCCTTGATCTTTTTCTCCCTTGCCTTCCATTTAGCTGGGAGGCGGGAAAATAAAGGTGGAGGGAAAATGGAGGTGGAGGTTTGTTAAAGCAAAAGCAAAAGCTGTTTTTTGTGAAGCTGACTTTTGAAACGCAGCACATTTACAACACGTTTAGCACATTTAAAAAGGAACTGTAATAAACAAGTAACCTGGGATCTTCAAGGGGACTGCAGGAAGCAAACCGAGTTTAAAGGGACTGCGGGAGGCAAGGACGCATGTGCAAAGTGATCAATGCCAATGTAGTAATGATTCATTTGCGGATATGTGTGAAAAGCAATCCTGCTATTCTTTGGCCCATTCCAGACGGGCGTAAAGTACGTATCCAGTACGTATTAGGGTTTGTACGTACTGGATATGTACAAAATGGCAGCGCCTTCCACACGGATGCCGCCATCTTGACTTAGCGTCCGCACATCACACCCTGGATGTGATGCCGTGAGTGCGTGACTAGCACCTCACGGCGTCACATCCAGGGCGCAAAAAGAAGTGCCATTTTTGGGCTTCTTTTTGCTCTGCGAGGGAGCCACACGGTACGGAAGCTACTGCTCCCTTGCGGAGCAACCAGTGGCGCCTGCAGACCACCACTTTTAAGCGGTCTGTAATGCACCTTTGTTTCCAAATCACATGATAGCAAGTGTGTGTGAAAGTATTGAGGGCTATAGTGTTACTGATGCTTTTTGTTTTCATTACCACGATTACAGGGAGATCACAGGGAGAGGGCCACAGCTGCAGCAAAACCATGAGGGGTATACATACCCCTCAACTGCAGTGGGAAGAGGATTCCACCAGACACCCCTTCTGATGGGTGTAACCTGCTGTGATTTGCACCCCCCACATCCACCCAGTGACTCCATTTCTCTCAGCCCCAGAAAATCCCGTAATGGGTTTGCCTTAGGGTAGCCGTAAGCTGGAAATGACTTGAACGCACACAACAACATTGCAAATTTATAATTCAGTATTTACAGAAGCACAACTCTGCTTGAAATTTTATAGTCCCAGAATATACATCTGAGACATATCAGCTACAATAGAGATAAATGATCCCAAATCTACAAAATAAGAGATACCAAATGCTGCATTGCAAGGAAAATGGGGGAGGCAAGCCCACAATTATATAGAATTCAAAGATATAGTTGTGTTAATCTGTAGAATCAGTATGTAGAGAGATCTTGTAGCACCTCTGAGACTAACTGAAATTATATAGGATTTTTTAAAAAAAAATTAAAAAATCTTTGCTTTACCTCTCCCATCTCCAGAGTTATAGGAGTTTATCACATGTGAAGAATTTCTCTTAATTTCAAATGAAAAGAAAGTGGGGCCAGAACGCATTCATGTGAATTCGCTAGTTTAGCGAATTTACGTGAATGCTAATTGCGTTCGAACTGACTTCCCATTGCCCGAAAGTAGCATGCCATTGCCCAAGTTTGCATGTGGCAGTCTATCATGCAATAACAGGAAACCCTATGATTGTGCGCGGACTTACTTTCCATTGCCCGAATTTGTGTGTGGCAGTCTATCACGCAATAACATTAAACCCCATGATTGCATTCATATTGCCATTGGATTATACTTCCAATTTCCCTTGCCTGATAAAGTCCCTAGTCCAACACCCAAACCACTACACCATTAAAGCTCTCTCTAGTTTCTGCTCTGGCAACCCTGCCTATACTATATTCCACAGTTGCAAAAACTCACCACCCAGCCTGCGACTTTAATATCTTCAGCACGTGGCAGTCAGGGAACAGGGATGGAGGAGGAGAAGGAGGAGGAAGAGAAGAAATATATTCTTTATAGATGTTTACATCTTGTTTTTGCCTGGTTTTTGGAAATTTTATTAAAAAATGGCTTGTTATCGTTTAAGAAGCTGGTGGTTTAAAATAGAATTTTTGGTTCACTTCCTTGAACAAGTTTTGCAAAGGTAGAGTAAAAACAATATTTCAATCTGTCAGTGAAGTTGTGAGTTAGGAGGTGAGAAGTTTGACCCTTTGAGTCTGCCAAAGACTTAAGTACCAAAGTATTTGTGTTGCAAGCCTGCCTGTGAACAGATTGGGGATGTGTGCTAAATATATGTGTAATGATAAATATGCAAGGCAGGGGTGTGTACATTCTAGTCAGAAAAAAAGTCTGTTTAATTCTGTCAGCATTTGGAAACTATAATCAGATCAGAAATGGCGAAATAAAGGCCAAATATGTTATGACTGATGAAAAACAATAATTCTACCCTCCATCAAGCAAGTTGCCCTATAAACCAAGCAGAAATGTTATAAAGACTTTGCCAAAACCACTTTGCCTTAATTTTTTTTTGGGGGGGAGGGGTCTCTCTCTCTCTCTCTCTCTCTCTCTCTCTCTCTTTACTAAACAAAAACAATGCCTGAAGACATGATTATTTAGTTAATGAGCAACACTTGAAAACCAGCAGCAATGCTTGAAAACTAGCAGCCTGCTTTGTCTGGTTGCTTAGCCAACATAACATGCAAAAAAGATAAAGATTTATCTTTCTTTCTTTCCTTTTGTCATCTATGTATGCCTAAATGATTCTATTAGCAGCAGCAAGTGTTGACTGTAAAATCAACAAAGAGCCTTGTGGCTCATTATTTGTTATGCTGTTAATTTTAATGGATAAGTGCACTTTATCAGATACTCTGTGGCATAAAGAATACTCCATAATAATATTGAAGAGATAATGACATAACAAACATGGCAGTCTACTACAATGTCACAAGAATATTTGTTATTATTAAAAACTAGCTCTTATTAGAAGATTTCCCTGTGTCAAGTCTAGGTTGTCATCATTGAAAGAACTCTTAAAGTGACATCTCCAGCCAGGAAATTCATTAATTGGTCAAATGAAAAAAGAAGGTATTGATGTCTTACAGCCAAATTTAACACAAGCTAATTCACAGATTCAGAGTTGCCGTGTTTATTTTGGAATATGTCCCATGGATCCAGTGGGACTTCCTTTTAAGTAAATACATTTCGTGCTGTTTGTTCAGGGAGGGATCACAGTTCAGTAATGAAGCAACAGCTTTACATGCAAAAGGTACTAGGTTAAGATACAGCAAGGAATTTTCCTGCCCGAAAGCTTCAAGATAGGCTGTCAGTCAGTGCCAGTAATACTCACTTCAGTATCTGTGATCCATCTGTGGTCAGAATTTACTTCTTAATAATAACCATCAGCTCTCAAACAATTTCAAACAACTGTTTATTTGAAAAATAAAAATACTTTTTTCACTTATTCTTATCACAGGTGGACTCTTTTTTAATAGTCACAAATAAGAAAATGATGAATTTGGAGATTCAAATATGATATGGGTCAGTTCTAGGCTTTCTGGGAGACTGTGAGGCTGTACAGACTAGCCATTAAGGCTGGCCTGGGGGTGTGGCATCCATACAACGCATGCCCCGGCTCCACCCCCAGGCTGGTGTGATGCTGCATGCTGCACCACATGGTGCACAGCATTCCAGTGCTCCTCCGGCACAACATCTGGATCTCATGAGAGAGCTTGGTGGCTATCCCTAAATTCTGGCACCCCTTCCGAGGGAGAACTTGCCTCTGTGGCCAGGCTAAAATCTTTTTATTCAGACAGGTTTTTAAAACATAAAGCTTTTCAAGAATGGGCTAGAGGATACACTACTATTTTAAATGAAAGAGCTTTTTATCTTTTTAATTGCATTTTATTCTTATAACTTGAGGTGAATGGTTTTAATGCTGTAAATAGTTTAATCCTATTGTTCACTTCTTGTATGTTTTTAATTGTACAGTGGGCCCTTGGTTTCTGCTAGGGTTCAGGTCCAGGACCCCTGGTGGATAGCAAAATCAGAGGAAACTCATGTCCCATTAAATACAGTGGTGTAGTAGAATGGTGTACCTATATAAAATGGCAAAATCAAGATTGGGTTTTTCAGAATTTATATATTTTAAAAATATTTTCAAGCCATGGATGGTCACAGGTCCAGTTTTAACAATGGTCATTAGTACACAAAGACATAGGAAACTGGTCATGTCCATGCACAAAGACCAGTTTTCTATGTCTTTGTGCATTAACGATCATTGTTAAAACTAGACCTGCAACTTCATTTCTATACCCAAAGGATTTGGAATTTGAATTGACATCCTCACAAACCAGTGGCATATACATGTCTGTGCCTGGCTTCCTCTTCACCAAATGCATTTGAAGAAGTAGACTGAAGTCTACAAAAGCTCATGCTGCCAATTTCTTTCTTTCAGTTAGTCTCAAAGGCCCAGTACATACCACCCTGAAAGGGTGGGCTGGAGGCATCCAGTTTTCCTGCGGAGGGATGCCAAACTGCATGGCATCCCTCTGCCCCAAAAACAACCCCAAAAAATGGGTTCTTCTTGGGACACCGCACAAACGTCACGAGTGTGCCATTGGCATACTCGTGACGTAAGCAATGCACAACAATGTCTATACACTGTACATTGCTTATGTCATGATGGCAGACCCCGTATGGATGGGAGGCCGCCATTATGCTGCTGCCGTGATGTCCTGGGGTTAGGGACCATGCGGTTGGTGCATGGTCCCTAACCCTAGAATCGCCACTTGGTGGTATGTACCAGCCAAAGATGCTACAAGATCTCTCCACATTCCTTTTTGTTGTTATCTTCTGTTTCTCTGCACTGATTGTTATAGTAGTTTTCTTTGTCCCAGCACACAAGTCGTTGAACAGTTGCATTCAGGGTTCTGATTCTTTCTGTCTCCTTTTATTTTTGCTTCTTGATTCTCCTTAACTGCTTGAAGAGTTTCATCTATCATCCATTGAGGCTTCTCTTTCTTTTTGGCTGCAGATAGTGTCTTTTTGCTTTCCTCTCTGGTAATGCCCTTGACTTCATACCAGAGTTGTTCTGCCTCCTGATAAGTTAAGCTTAATAGTGCACAGATGTTTTGTACATTATCTTTATATTCTACAGAGATGTTCTTCACATTGTATTTTGGCACAATGTCTCTTTTAGTATTCTTCTTTAGCTTTATCCTCATTTTAGTACTTCATGGTCTGTGCCACAATCTGCTCCTGGTCTTGTTCTTCCAAAGACAATGGATCTTCTTCATCTTCTTCTTCCAATGATGTAGTCTATTTGATTTTTATATTGGTCATCAGGTAATGTCCATGTATACATGTTTTTCTGTCTTTCATCTTTTAACCTTCTAGGGCCTCTTATTTGCAAGTTCCCCAGTCCTCACATCCTTCTTGCTTGGGTTGTATGCTTTCGGTCAGTTCATTGGCCTTTTATGAGAGGGATGCCATAGCTGTACTTGCCTGTCCTGCAGTGTTTGATGCTGGATCTGGTTGAGTGAGGTAATCTTTCCCACCCATATCAAGGTATGATGCCTGCTATGTAATATTTTTCACCAGAAGACTAAATAAAAAACTGGTGGGCTTCCAATTCACTGTCCTAACAAGCAGCCTCTACCACCACCAAAACTCATCCATTGAGGATGATGAAAAGTCCATGCTTTGGTGGCATGTACTGAGAGCTTGTAAAGTGATAGCACTGGTAACTATGTGTGACATCAAATCTCCCTTCCTCGCTGGTGCACTTAAATGACACTGATTTGCTGTTTATGTCTCACAAGAAGTAGTTTGTAGATCTATCATGCCCAGTGTGCTGATCCATGTTCTACACAACCTTGAAAGCTTTCAGCACAGTTTCTGCATTAGACTGCTGCTCCTTCAGTCATGCACTACTTGCTTAGACAAGTATTTACATTCCAGGCATGCTTGAACCAAGAAGAATGTCTAGGTAAGGTATAGTTTGTTGCTTTTACCGAAATCAGGTGTATCTGTCTGTGGAGAAGGTGGCATGTCTCACTACCTCCTCAATCTTTGGAGACATTAAATTGGACACAATAGTGCAGTCCAGCTGCCTCAACATCCCCCCCCCCCAAAAAAAAAAAACCTTTCAAGGCCTCAAAAAGTTTCTGGAATTTTGTTATGCAGCTCAAACATTGACCCTGCACCAGATGCAGCATTTGGTTGATATTTGTATATAAGACCATTGATGCAACTCTGCCATCATCAGGTGCCTTTGTGATGTTCTCTGGACCACTCTTCAGCATTTGAGGCATGCACTTCACATGTATACTTAGAAGGATTTTTTAATCTTCTGGTTATTGTAGCATTGTAAGAGTTTAGACTTTGTCAGAGAGCTCTGGTGCCACAACAAACTACAAATGCCATAAATCAGATTTGGTGGCCAAGCTGGGACAAACCAATTAGTGCAAAATAAGGCTTACTGGTGTCTTATGGATGCAGCCAGCATTCTGTAGCACAGGATACCTGCCTCCCCACTTTGCCATGATGAGGCCATAGGTCATGGAGTGAATGCTCTTGGAAGCATTCATGTCCCTGTGCATGTATATTCACATCCCCACTGTCAGTTCTTAATGACATCACTAGAGGCCATCCCTAGGTCTTAACCTAGAGTGATCCTGACCTGATAGGGAGGGAAAGTATCAAAAGAAAATGAGAGAGAATTGTTTTAGAGTAAGACATTGGCATTAAAATTTAACAAATGAATGGACTATTTGTCATTATTTTCCCATTTGTTCCTGCTTGTTTTGTCTGTTGGCTTATCAGCACTTCCTTTATTTTAAGAACATTTGCACCTAAAAATGTGGGGTGTGCATTGTGATGCCAAAGTGTCACAAAATCCTGGAAGGTAAGAGATGGCAGGATATGGAAACTCCAAACTGAAGGAATAGGAGGGATACGAAAGAATATTTGCTATGGCATAATGAACAACAGCAGTTCTAGAGAATTTTGCTTCATGAGCAATTATTAATAAGTTTCTTTGTTCTTGCCTACTTCCATTTATCTGCTCTTTGTAATTTTAGGCAACAAGAGAAAACAGAAGTCTGTAATCTGTCATCATCATTTAGACACCCTTCTTCATCATGGTAGAAAGATCACAGGGCTAAACCTTAGCCCTCAGCATTATCTTTGAACTAAGTTAAAAGGAAGAATTTATTATCAATTGTAATATATTTAGATGTGTTTCACTTATTATGCAGAGTATCCCATTAGTTTTCTCCTCCTCAGCAGTCTTCTGTGGCACCATCTTAAGCAGTGCACAGAATCACATTTCCAGGTACTCTTAGCAATGGAAATAAAGGCCAGATCCCATTTGTATATGTGCCAGTTTTAAAAGCTGCTGCGTCCCTCATTTCCTAATGTGAATTATGTTGGGTTGTTCATGTGGGCCTTCAAGTTGTTTCCGACTTATGGCAACCCTAAGGTGAACCTGTCACAGGATTTCCTTAGCAAGATTTGTTCAGAGGGAGTTTTCATGCCTTCCTCTGAGGCTGAGAGAGTGTGACTTGCCCAATGTGTGTCCATGGCTGAATGGGGGTTCAAAGCCCAGTGTCCAGAGTCATAGTCCAGTGTTCAACCCACTACATCACCCTGGTAAATTCTACGCAAGGAATTAATTAACAGATTGACCTATTAGAAAAACTAGTGTCCTTGACTGCTGCCACACTGCAGGAGTAAATCAGTCTGATGCCACTTTAACTTCCATGGCTCAGTGCTACGGAATTGTGGGATTTGTACTTTGATGGGGCATCAGAGCTCTCAGAAAGGGAAAGCTAAATATCTCACGCAACTTTGGTCAAGGCATATTTGCCATTGGAGCATCTTCTTGCTCTTTTCTTGTTCTCTGAACAAGAGTTCCTGGAGGAACCAGAGAGGAAACAGCTTAGGCGAGGATGGCTGGGAAGATGGAGGCAAGAGAGGGAGAGAGAGAGCAGGGAGGCAGAGCAGTGCTGTTGCTCTTTGGGTTGTTGGGAGGGATGATGGCTCTTTCTCTCTCCTCCTCTTCTTCCTTCCTCTCTCTTTGACTCTCCACTTTTACATGTAGGGTTGGAAGGGCAAAAGGAGGAGAGTTGATGGCCTGTGGAGGCAGGGGTGCCGCCAGTTCTGGCTAGTCCTCTATCTGGTTGCGCCCAGGTTGCACAGATCAGGAGGCCCTACCAGCTCTCCACTACTCCCGCCTTCTTTCTCTTCTTCCTTTGCCTTCTTCCCACACTCCAGGGCTTTCTAGCCTTCCACCTGACACCTGCTAACATTCCTGCAACCCTCTGTCAGGACATTGTGGGCCCCAGGAGGACCAGAGGTTAAGGGTCACTACTCTGCACTATTTAGGAATGTCTCTCTTCAATGTGTAGAAGAGCACGATGTAGTGATTTGAATGTTGGACTACAACTCAAGACCAGGGTTCAAATCTTTGTTTGGCCATGAAACTCACTCAGGGACCATGAGCAAGTCATCCTCTCTCAGAAGAAAGCAACAGCAAACCCCTCTGAACAAAGCTTGCCAAGAAAATCCCACCTTAGGGTCATCATAAGTTAGAAATAACTTGAAGGCACATTGCAACAAGAAGGCAGGTAAAGATAACTGTGCAGGACTAAATTTTCCTTGAATTACCAGCCACTTGTAAAACTCAGTGCTTGCCCCATCTGGGAATATGCTCCCTACAAATGCTGGCCTAATGCTTATCTTCGTGTTGTTGTTTTTCTTGTTGTAATCAAGCAACAACCTTCCCAGGTTTTTTTTAATTAAAAACCATGAAATATGATTGATTTTATAAGGCTTTTAATTATTGTAATGATGCTGCATTATTCTAATAATTTTATATTAGTGGTTTTTTAATGAAAATTTTATTTGATGAGCAAGGTATAATTTAGATATGGATAGAGAAGTGTTCATAAATGTGTTCTTCAAAAACTATATCCACTTTTGGAAATACACTATATAAATTAAAAAGGCATATCACAAAATATGTTACAATGCTTAGTTGGAACCTTGCATTTAACAGGCTCTTGTAAAACTATAGCAGACACTAGGATTACCAAACTGAAAATTGAAGATAGCTCCTGTACTTTTAATAGATGTGTAAAAGGAGGTATTTCAGTGTGTGTTGTTTGTTACCTGGTTCTGTGATAAGCAACATACGCTGAAATTTCTACTCCTACACAACAATTAAAATTACAGGTGCCATCTCCAGTTTTTCAATCTGGCAAACATACTGTGATACTATTTATTTAAATTATAGCCAGCATTTTGATCTGTGTAATGAAAATAAAAGCAAAAGCCAATGTACTGTAATAATTTTGAAGGAAGAAATCTTTGCTTGCAATTAGATTAGTGTTAATAGGGATACAACTTAAACTTACAAGTGCCATGGGCCATAAATCACAAGTGAGATAATTATAGGCTATGGGCCACATGTGGTCCCTAGGCTGTTTTTGTGGCATTCAGGTTCCTCTGGGGGGTGGTTAAAATGTAAAAATAATAGTTTTTGCCCTAAAATGTCCTCCAACCTCCTCATGATAATGTATCATGAGGGGTAGTTTCCACCACAGTTCTACCTCCCTGGGTCACTTGTGGCCTTTTTAAAAGGTAAGTAAATGGGAACTGACTTCCGTGTTGCTTCCTGTTGTAAAACAGGCATCTCTGAAACATAAAATTGACTAGAGGAGCAAAACATGGCAAAATATCCTCCACACCTTCTAGAAGGCATTTAGGGGCAAAACATTTTTTGTTGTTGTTGTTAAAATAAAGTGCAATGGACATGTGTGGCCCTCCAACTCTTCTAGGAGGACAGTGCAGCACCTTCCAACAGTTGCTGTCCCCACCATAAATATCACCGAATGATCCTAAGTTAGGGTATTGGTCACCTTTATTATCTAATGCCAAGTGGTAATGAGAATTTTACTATATATGCGATAGTGACATTTGGTAAAACAGAACACATTTCTGTTTCACTTATTTCTAAAGTGTGTTTTCTACCCCTTACAAAATCATTAAGGACTCTGGGCTTATGGCCGAGTCATGAGAATGGGGAAACAGATTAAAGGGATCTGGTAGACCTATAAGCCAATTGTGGATTACTACTATAGGAAGCAAAGAAACCAAAATGAATGGAAATCTCTTTAAAATACTGATATGAAATGCAAATTTAGAAATTCTGACACTTATGTTCTACCACTAATCTAGCTGTTCTTTGCATCATCTCTCCCTCTCCCTGGACACTCCTCCATGTATAGGATTTCTCCGAAGCCCCTCCATTCTCCCCACTGTAATTCCCCCCATGCATAAAGAGCCATGATCCAGGAGACTGCTCCATGTTCCTAACAGTGTGCACAACAAGATTCTGGATCAGGCCCATATTATTTTAGAGTATGGGCAAGTATCACAATACATAACCAGAAGTATGTGCATAGATAATTTGAGCTCCATGTTAATTTCAACCCTATATTTTGTGCCTCTGGTACAGTCAGGACTTGAATATACAATATAAAATTGTAATGGTACCTAGAAACATTGTCTTATTAGCTGAATATATTTGCCTTTCATTTATGTTCTCACTAACAAGACCTTTTCCACTGATTTAAAAGTGGAATAATGAATCATTTTGAGAAAGAGAAAAAGAAATGTAATCTTTGTTCAGCATATCCATTAAAATAGTGCAAGTTGAAGAATGATGCATAAGGAACATGAATAAAAAGTTTTCTGCCTGCTGCAGGAAAATAACATACCTAACCTTTGAAAAATTATGTTCTTCCTTGATGTGAGGGTGGAGGTGTGGGTCTCTTTCATACACAGCTGGAAGTAATGTGTTTCAAATAAGAATGTTATGCATAATCTTACTTTTTACATTAACAAAGGGGCAACAATATTGGTGGGCCCAACACAAACATTCAACATTCAGCTGTTAGCAAATTTTGGTACAAGGAGTCGATGAAGAAATTGTGCTTGCCTCTTTTTGTGGGGTTCATTTTCCATGCAGCCAAAATGCATGTAGTGTTCTTAAAGTCAGCAGATATAATGCAGTGTTTTTAGTTCTCATTTTTAGTTTCTCAGGAACCTTCAAAGACCTCTTCATTAGTGAGGGGGTGGCTTCCTCCTCTTCCCTGTAGGCACAGGCAAAAGGAAACTGCTGCTGCCTCTCTTGCCTTGATGTAATAATAATAATAATAATAATAATAATAATAATAATAATATAGTTTATTTATACCTCCCGCCACTCCCACTTTCAAGGCAGGATTATAACCTTGAAAGACACTTAGTACAATTTACAATCAATACAACAATACAATACTAACACTGAATTTACCAAGAATTCCTATTAGTTCTCTAAAAATTACAATTCGTCCATTAGCCAACAATCAGAGTCAAAAAAGAGCAGTCGTCATAACCTTTCTATATGGAATTCAGTCAATAAGCCTGCCGGAAGAGATCCGTTTTGAGTGCCTTCTTAAAGGCCTCTAAGGTAGTAATGAGATGGATCTCTTCCGGTAGGTCATTCCATAATCTTGGGGCCGCGGCAGTGAATGCCTTATCTGAAGTTGTCATTAACCTGGTATTATAATATTCTAGTAAGAACTTCCCAGATGTTCTGAGAGTGCAGGGCAGATTATGTGGGGAGAAGCGCTCCCACAAGTAACTTGGGCCCAAGACATGTAGGGCTTTAAAGGTAATAACCAACACCTTGTATTGCACCCGGAAGCTGACTGGCAGCCAGTGAAGAGATTTCAGTATTGGTGTTATATGGTCAAACCTAGATGTTCCGGTGACCAATCTGGCTGCTGCATTTTGAACCAATTGAAGCTTCCAAATTTGGTACAAGGGTAGCCCCAAGTAGAGCACATTGCAGAAATCTAACCAAGAGATTACCAGTGCAAGTACTACTGCTTCAAGGTCCTTTTGGTCCAGGTAGGGACACAGTTAGCGTAACAACCGAAGGTGATACCAAGCACTCTTGGCCGTCACATCTATTTGGGATGTCAATTGTAAGGACGGATCCAGGAGTACTCCCAAACTGCGAACGTCGTCCTTTAGGGGAAGTGTGACCCCATCCAGGACTGTGTGACAAAACTCCATCCCTGGACTTGGGGTACCTATCACAAGTACCTCCGTTTTTTTCTGGATTCAGTCTGAGTTTGTTTTCCCTCATCCAGCCCATTACCGATCCAAGACAGGCATCCAGAGGAGAGATGCCATCCCTAGTCACTGCAATAGTCGGGGACATGGAGAAATAAATTTGGGTGTGATCAGCGTACTGATGACACCGCGCCCCATGTCTCCAGATGATCTCTCCCAGCAGCTTCATGTAAATGCTGAAAAGCATGGGAGACAGAATGGCACCCTGAGGGATGCCAGCTGTCACTTCTCTCATGGAAGAGCAGCTGCCCCCCACCATCACCATCTGGAATCTGCCTGAGAGGTAGGAATGGAACCACTGGAGCACAGTGCCCCCAATACCTAACTCCCTCAGGCGTTCCAGAAGGATACCATGGTCTATGGTATCGAATGCCACTGAAATGTCCAAGAGCACCAGCAGGGTCACACTTCCTCTGTCGATGCTCAAACTGAGATCATCAACTAAGGCAACCATGGCGGTCTCAACTCCATATCCCGCCCTGAAACCAGTTTAAAATGTGTCTAGATAATCGGCTTCATCCAAGACAGCTTGGAGCTGGAAGGGGACTGCCCTCTCAGTCACCTTGCCCAAAAATGGTAAAAAAGAGACCGGTCTATAATTGTTTCTCGGATACAGGGAGGGTTTTTTCAAAAGGGTCACACTTGCTTTAATTGTGATGGAAATCTTCCCTCCCTGAGGGATGCATTGATTATAGATTATAGTAATGTTTTTGTTGCATCCCCTCCCTGGGCGATCAACCATGATGGGCAAGGATCGAGAGGGCATGTCATCCTCCTGATACATCCAAGAATCTTGTCCACTTCATCAGTATTTACAAACTCAAAATGATCCAGTCTAACAAGGTCCACAGAGTCACTGGATATCTCTCTTCTCATCTCTGCTATAATGCTGGCGTACAGATCAGCCCTTATCCGAGAGATTTTATCCGCGATAATGAACATGCTGTGATGTTGTTGCATGTGTTCTGAAGTTCATCTACAAAGTGCTGGAGGATATTGAATAGACACAGTTTATATTAGTTTCAAGAGTCCAGAACTGGAAAAATAAAAAAGCTTAGCCTGCATATTTTAACAAAATGAACTATCAGGTTTATTCAGTTTTCCTGTCAAGTTACCAGACAGCCAAATATGAGGAGAGCAAAAATATAAAGCAAAGAGAAATCGGAAGGGAAGAACTTCTAGAAATCTTAGGAGAAATTATTGAAAATGTATGATTTTACTGAGAGACAGAATAGAAGTATTCCAAATAAGTAAATTAACTTACATACATAGACCATTGCCTATGAAATCAAATGCCACTGTAAACTAAATGGTTTTCTGTTTTTAATGTTATGCCTACGTAACTGAAAAAAGAAGTTGCAGACTTTTTAGATCAATTGGCCTCAGTTCCTGCACAGCTGGGGAGCTCTGCAACAGCTGGATTTCCTGTCTCTCTCCATTAATTTTTATATTCCTTTGGAGAGTCGGCTCCTTCATGCAGCTTTTGGAAGATGGAATCAGTGAGCACAGCCTAGCCTTGTACAAGGAAGACTACAGCTTGGGAAGTTCTGATCAAGATTTCCTTTTCCCCATCCTCAACATTTTCACTTGCAGCAATGTACAGTGTGCCTGTGACATATGCGGGTGCACCTTATGCAGCTTTCAGCATATGCTGAAAGGCGTGCTGGGAAAAGGGGTGGCACACCCCATAAGGGGTGGTGCGTGCGCTCCACCGCATGCATGATCCCCATTCATTTAAATGGGGCTTGAGCATAAGTGGAATTCCCCGTGTGTGTGTGTGTGTGTGTGTGTGTGTGTGTGTGTGTGTGTGAGACAGGTCCCCTGCATAAGGGAAGGGTAGACTGTAATAACACAAGTGAGGATAAGTGTTGGCCGCATGCGTGTTTTCATCTCAATTCTGCTTCTCATTTTATGAATCATTGTTTCTGCAGATTAGGGCTGTGCACACCACTCAGATGAAATCTAAATTGTAGCATGGATCACCTGACTTAGGGGCTGTAAAGATGGGGGGTGGGACGCTGCCCCCTTTTGCCTCGGATTGGGGCTGCGGTAACTGCACGCTGCGCCCTCCACGGGAAGCAAAAACAAGCCCCTGGAAGGGGCGTCATAGCCACGACAGGGTGGTATGATGACACCCCTTCCATGCTACACTGTTTGGGTGCTGTGGTAGAGTCATGCCATGATGCCACACGCCGTTTAAATGTCATGGTGTCATGGTGTCATGGTGCGATGGGGCACAGTCATGGTGTCGAGTGTGCAGCTACTACGCCATGACTCTGTAAATGACATTTGCACTGGTAGTTCAGCCATTTTCAACTTCCTTGCTCATTTTTCCCTCCTGGAAATCTTTTCACATGCCAAAACATACCCCTGGAAACAATAGCTGTTTTTTCTTGGTGACAGCCGTCTTTGCTGCTCAAATACAATATGTTTCATTTCAGAAAGTAATTTGGAATGACCTGGAGAGTGAGTGATTTTTATTTTTATTTTTTTGAGCATGTCTGAAATACTTCAGAATGAGGAAAGAATCATACGGATCACCAAAGTAAAAATCAGTTTGCACAGGAGCAAAATCTCAGACTTGTAGACTATTTTCCCATATAGAGGCACCCCTAGAAGATGTAAAAGCTGTGTCTGTCCATGCATTCATTTGTTTACTTCTTAGTAAGGCATTTTTCCCCTCAGTCTGGAGCTTTGTGAGAGATGGGCTTAAAATAGGACCCCCTTTCATTTTCCTAGACTAAAGTATATTTTAATTGTTTTGGAGATGTGCATATGTATGTATTTGTGAGACAAGAGTAGCATTTTCCTCATGCTTCAGTTCTTACATTAAAATTTACGTAACTATTTTGGTAACGTAATCACCTGTTTTTGACTGGGAGTTACTGCTATTTAGGTAGTACTTTGTGTGTGTTAGGAGCCACTTTTTCTTTTTAAAAAATCACATTTACCACTATTACACTGCTTATGTTCTTGGGGCTTAGAGAGTGTCCTTCCTTTCTCACACACAATCTAAAGGAGTTGACCAGGCCCTGCGAGGGAGATGACCAGGCAGGCCCAGCTCCATCAGGGCTAGCCTGGAAGAAGAGACTCCTCCCTCCATAACTGTCATCTTCCAGCCTGCGAGTGAGTTGACCAGGGAGGCCCAGCTCCATCAGGGCTAGCCTGGAAGAAGAGACTCCTCCCTCCGTAACTGTCATCTTCCAACCTGCGAGGGAGTTGACCAGGGAGGCCCAGCTCCATCAGGGCTAGCCTGGAAGAAGAGACTCCTCCCTCCATAACTGTCATCTTCCAGCCTGCGAGGGAGTTGACCAGGCAGCCAGCTCCATCAGGGCTAGCCTGAAAGAAGAGACTCCGCCCTCCATAACTGTCATCTTCTGGCCTATGAGGGAGTTGACCAGCCAGGCCCAGCTCCATCAGAGCTAGCCTGAAGAGAAGAGCCCTCCCTCCAGTCCATCTGCCTTGGTCCAGGCCTCAGAGGGAGAAAAGAATGCTGGACCTGATCCCCTCCCTCCCCCCCACCATTTCTTTCTCCTTTTGTGTCATGTCTTTTTTAGATTGTAAGCCTGAGGGATTCCCAGTGATTGGGCGGCATATAAACATCATCATCATCATCATCATCATCATCATCATCATCATCTATTAATTGGGAGTCTGAAAGAACTGGATTATATAGTATTTTCTTCTAGAATGCTGAATAAAATATTTGCAACAAGGTGCAAATGTATTTATTCCTATCCTCACATTCTTTTCAAAAACTTTGTGTAAGGCCATATACAGTATCTCAGATCATTGCAATTCCATTTTAGTTCCTTCTGTGGAAGTAAGTGCTTTATATCTTCGCACTATGGAGTCTAAAGGAAACAAAGTCCAAAACACAGTGCAGAAATAATCCAGTCTGAGACCACTTTGACTGCCATGGCTCAATGCTAGGGAATTCTGGGAACTTTAGTTTTGTGAGTACTACTAAAATGTAACCAAAGGTTTTTCCAAAGTGATCTGAGGAACCATGAACTCTCACAATATAGCTCCTTGGGGTTTTGACAGATGCTGTTGTCTCTGGGATGTGGTTTGCTGAGGTTGGGATGTGGTTCTCTGTTTTGAAAGGATATTTTTCTCTGTTTTGAACTTTTTAATGTGAGAATGAAAAAAATTAATAATGCCCAAAGATCCCAGGAAATATTTCAGAATCCTTATAGTGCTACAATGCAATTCTTATAGTGCGATAATGCAAAAATGCACTGCTGCACAGTGTTGCTATAATACACAGAGAGAGGGTGGGAAGAGAAGAAAAAGATTAAAGAAGTACCTCCTTACCTTTACCTTTCCCACCATTTATCTTGAAATGTAGTTAAGGAAACCAGAAGTTTGTGTGACATGCAAATACTGCAGCCTGGATCACCATACACATCATTAGAGAAGCCCCTTCCTCCTGCTGCAAACAGTATGAAACCACAATGAGGAATGTGCACAAGCCCCTTAGGGTTCTTTTTGTTTCTGTATGTCTTAGAATTAAACAAAACAAAACCATTCAAATTGAGGGCAAAAAGTTGCAGCGGTGGCAGGAATAACCAGAAAAGAGTTTGGGGCAGGCAAAGTTGACAAGGAAATGTGAAAGCAGCAAATACAAGAGTTCTAGGTGTGAATGATTTTCCATGTCTTACTAGTACAGTAGACCCTCCACATTTGCATAGGACCCGCGTGAAAATAGAAAAACCGCAAATAAAAAAAACCTTAATTTTTAACCTGAGAAAACATCTCTCTAGGAATCTCTAGGTCAGTGATGGCGAACCTATGGCACGCGTGCCAGAGGTAGCACTCAGAGCCCTTTCTGTGGGCACATGTGCCGTTGCCCCAGCACAGAGTTTGTTACTGGAAAGCCAGAGGGACACGGCACTTTGCAATAAATAAGTGTATTTTGGGTTGCAGTTTGGGCACTCGGCCTCTAAAAGGTTCACCATCACTGCTCTAGGCCCTCTAGCATGACTTTTGGAAGAGGGTGACCATAAGAGTCATGCTAGGGACCTAGAGATTCCTAGAGAGAACATATTAGTCAAATCCATGAATAATCAAAGCCGCAAAAGTCAAAGCCGCAAATGTGGAGGGATGACTGTATTTGTAATTCTGGTTTTACTTTTACCCCCGCCCCACCCCATCCCTCAGGGTTCCTAAAACAACACCCTCACTCTGTTTTTCTTTTGCATTGGGAGTGATATCAATGTGCACCATTGTGTGAGTCATCTCACAAATGACAAAAGCGATTCTCGTTGCAAGATTGATTTTCTAGATCAATTTTAGGCTTTGGAAGAGAAATTGTTTTGGTCCTATTGAGAGCATGATTCTGTTGGTCCTTTTTGATCTCTTACTGGACTATTGTATTCTTTCAGATACACATCTTGAGTTGAGATGTACTGAGACTTTTTTGTTTAAGCAGGCACTAAAGCTCCCTGACAGAGGATAAATGTCTCACAAACCTACAAATCTCAGAATTCCATAGCATTGACTGATGGCAGTTAAAGTGGTGTCAACCTGCATTAATTCTTCAGTGCAGATGCGTCCTTTGTGAGCCACCTTGAGTCTTATTTTGGGAGAAAGGCATATAGATATAAAATAAAATAATGCTTCATCTGAAAGTACTCTGTTCCCACAAGTAAAAATTGAAGTGCTGTAAATGAATCAATAGTGACGCCTGCTGGTTTCTGTAAGAGTAGCATCCTAAATCCTTACTGGAATTAAAAATTGCATGAGATTTTCACAGCACAGATAAATCATAACCAGTGGGATTATTATTATTATTAACCTTTATTTATGAAGCGCTGTAAATTTACACAGCGCTGTACATGCAATCTTTTAGTTAGACGGTTCCCTGCCCTCGGGCTTACAATCTAAAAAGACATGACACAGAAGGAGAAGGGAGTGGTGGAGGGAAAGGGTAAGAGGTCCAGCAGTTCCTCTCTACCTCCGAGGCCTGGACCAAGGCAGATGGACTGGAGGGAGGGCTTGGCTTCAAAATGGAAGGTACTCCAACATTTTTTCCTTTGGGACACCCCTTTACATCTACATTTGGTTGTTGCAAGCCCCTCTCAAAGTATATGAATAAAATCATGCAGGCCTGGTTTTATTGGGGGCTGGGGGGTTGGTTTAGATTATTTTTAACCTTATATGTTTTAAATTATGTATGTTGTATTTTAAAAAACTTTTTACTGTTTTAATTGGATTATTTTAATTGTTTTTTAAAGTGTTGTTTGAATGTATGTGTGTGTGTATATATAAATATATACACATATGTTCTGAGATGCCTTGGGTCCCAAAATAAAATAAAATAAAATATTCTGTTTATTTAGCATATGTATTTTCATTTGAACATTCATGCACATTCATATTTTAACATTTTATAAGGAAATAAGATTGTTCAAATTAGAACAGTTTTGTTTAAGTAAATTCAATATTTAACTCAATGCATCTATAAATTTTAGACTCAATATACTTTGATGTTGCGTTTGCTGCTCTGATCCCCATTCCAAAACTACAAAGGGACAATAAAATGAGTTCATTACAAAATGAAGTTTAAAAACAAAACAAAATAAACCTCACAATTTTGTCCCAACAAGTAGGGGTGACAATAATTGCAGTTGTGCTCACCAATATCTTCTTCTCCCAATCCCAGAGGAGTTGGTCTAACTTCAGTAAAGAAGGCACCAAACAATGCGGAATTCAGCTCAGGTTTTTTTAGTGCTTTCAAAGGGCATTGAGTGAAAGGATGTCGAATTTTCATGGGAAGGGAAGGTTTGATTTGGAGGCATTGCCATTATGAAACAAGCTGGCACAGTGATGACACCATTTTGTTAAATAAAGAGAGGAAAGTCACACAAAGTTAATTGTGCTGCAATATTCAGCACTGTATACCAAACACTGTCGGAACAGTATTTCTGCGTAATACAATGTCTTCTCCAACTTTACAAACTGTTTTAAGAAATTCTTGGAGGCCTCCTGTGATCATTTTGTAAACCCTTTGAAAACAACATCTTGAAAACAACAACACCATATAACACCTGTACAGTCGGCCCTTCTTATACACTGATTTTTTTATACACAGATTCAAGCATCCACAGTTTTAAAATGTTCCAAAAAAGTATAAATTTCAAATATCAAACCTTGATTTTCCATTTTTTTTATAAGGGACACCATTTTGCAATGTCATATTTAATGGGACTTGAGCATACACGGATTTTGTTATACACAGGGGATCATGGAACCAAACCCCAGTGTATAACAAGGGTCCAATGTACTAAAATCTCTTCACTGGCTGCCAATCAGCTTCCGGGCGCAGTACAAGGTGTTGATTATTACCTTTAAAGCCCTACATGGCTTGGGCCCAAGTTACTGCTATGGCCCCTAAATTGTAAAATATCTGTCTTATTATCACCTGAGATGCCTTTAAGAAGGCACTTAAGACAGATTTCTTCCAGCGGGCTTACCCACCCAATCTTATATAGGAGATTATTAAAATGAAGTGCTCCACTTCAGACTATGATTGTATGTTTATTGGATGATTAGACGATGGTCTAGCTATTTTATTGTACTAATGGCGTGGTACATACCGCCAACAAGTGGCATGTTGGCACCGATTCTAGGATTAGGGACCGCATGCCAACCGCATGCCAACCACATGGTCCCTAACCCTAGAACATAAGGGCAGCGCAACAATGGCAGCACCCTGGGTACATGGACGCCACTATTGTGATGTAAGTGCTGCACAGTATCCGCACGTCGCCATGTGTCACTTACATAACAAGTGTGCCAGTGGCACACTCATTACATCTGCCCTGCAGTGGAAAAAGAACCTGCTTTTCCTGGGTTCTTTTTCCTTTGGAGGGAAGCCACGTGGTTTGGTGGCTGTGGCTTCCCTCCAGAGGAAAGTAGGCCGCTGGCAGGCCTCCCTTTTTGGGTGGTCTGTCCCAGGCCAATGTTAGCATTTTATTGACTATATTTTATACTGTATTGTGTTGTTTTATTGATGTGATCCCGCCTCGATCCACAGGGAGAGGCGGGAAATATAAATAAAAATTATTATTATTATCTTTTAAATCCACCATGGTATGTCCCTACTTTTGCAAGGTCATCACATGATCCACCCAGAAAGTTGCATGGGCCTCATTCCCACTACAGTGGTACCTCGGGATACGAAATACCCAGGTTACGAAAGGATCCGTGAATCAGTTTAAAATGGTTCAAACGACCCTGGTTCTGACTTAATACCAAATTACGGAAGCGATTCTGAGAAGGGGAGGCATGCACTAGACCATTTACCAGTGTCGTTTTTCCACTTCTTTTTCGATAAATCCAAATCTCTCAAGTGTGAACCACATGCGGATCGGAATCGATTTAAATTTGCCATTCATCTGGCTGGAGCAGGCCATTTTTGAATCGATTCATGCTTGATGTGAACCACAAGTAGATATTTTGGAGGGGGGGGGGAAATGCGATCGGGGCAAATAAGTGGGGAAATGTGTGACTGGGTCAAATGTAAGTGGGAACCTTGCACTGCTGTCGAATCGCTCCATCATTCAGATTGCACACCAATTTATCTGTAAGTGGGAAGGGGGCCCTGGTATTATTTTGGATTTTGGTATTATCACACAAAATCCATGGAGGACTGTGGGTCCTCTCCTACTTACTGAACCAATTGTATCCTTAGCTTTAAAATATGAGCTACAGAGGTAGACTAGTTGGTTGCAGGATAAATCAATCTTCTTGTTAGAGATATTAACCACTTGATATAATGTTCTTACTGTCATAAAGGGGAAGCACTTGTGAGACCTTAAAACACCAACTTTGAACTTTATGCCTATTATCATTCAGCTTCAAATATCTCTGCCTTACACAGGGTTGCTATACAGCTCAAGATGCACGGATGACCCTGTTTGAACTCATTTCAATCTGTTTTCAGAAGCAGCACGGGCAGATGACAGAAACCAGGTTCTGGATATGGAAGTATAGAGTAGCAGGGGAGTGCATCACTGATAGGGGATTTCTTCTCTGCCAGTCCATTTTAGATCACTCTGACTTTGTCCACACTGCAGAAATAATCCAGTTTGACACCACTTTAACTGCCATGGCTCTATGCTATGGAATTCTGGGAACTGTAGTTTTGTGAGACATTTAGCCTTCTCTGTCAGAGAGCTCTGGTGCCACAAACTACAATTTCCAGAATTCCATAGAATGGAGCCATGACAGTTAAAGTAGTATCAACCTGGATTATTCTGCAGTGCAAATTCAGACTCTTTTACACTCTTCAGTGTGATCCCACTACAATTAAATGAATTGCAAATCGGGTTATACCACCTCGTCCCACTGGGAATCGATTTCAATCCTATTCGATCAAATTCTGTTGTTGAAAAAGTGGGGCAAGGAGGGGGGGACAGGGTTTTCCGATAGCACTTTTTTTGGCAGTTCTTTTGGAAAGCGATTCTAACACGTGTCCAATAAATGGGAACGCGAGAACAGAGTCGATTCATTCTGTCGGAGGGACAAATGGCGAGGATGCTGACTTTTGGGTTTTAAAAAAATACTAGTGAATAAATTTATTACAGCATACAGCCAGCATAAAATAATAAAATGGACAAAATTACCTTGCATGCAGTTAAACATTATATTCCAGCATATCAATATAAACATATAACTCTCTGCCAAGGCAAGTAGTTGCTTGACCAATCTATCGATTTTTCATTAGTTTTATTTTTTAAAAAAGTGTCCTCTGTCCACCTCCTCCTGGGTCCCGCGACCTGCTCCGTGCCTGCCAGCCTTGGCTTCTCCCCTAGCCATCCCCACCGACTTGGCTTCCGCCCCTCCCCCCCCCCGGCCTTCGCTGTGCCCTCCACTGGCAGCCTTCTGTCCCCACCGGCCTTGGCTCTCTCCCTCCCCTGGCTGTGCCCATCACTAGGATTCCCTCACCCTGGCTTGAAGTAGCGTAACTAAAATGGGAATAAAAAATAAAAACCAATTCAACTGGCATAAAAAAAACCTTTCCTAGGCAACTTCACACTCAGTGCGCTGTTGTGTGGTGTGATGTACATGTCTCCTTTAGTTCCTGCCCCCCCCCCAAAAAAAAAATCGGAAGGGAGTTTACCAAGAAGCCATGCTGCAATCCACTCAGTTTTGCTTCCGTTGTCCTTCAGCATTGCAGAGAAGGGCTGCTGCCTGCTAATTAAGCGGCATGGACAAGGAGCTATTGGATAACCATTATATTCACGTTTTAACGTACAAGAGAAGATATGCTCATTTTAACGTGAATAGAGCATGTTCTCGACCGTCTTCCCACCACCACACCCAACCTCTTTTGTAAATTGTGGGGTTCCTGGTTCTTCTCTCTCACTTGCCTAAATATGCGTGCTCCAGTCATCTGGAGTCTCACTGAGCATGGGCAAGGGTGCCAATTTGCAATTAAAACCCACCGATGTGTGGCTTACTTTGCACAGAATCTGAGTTGTGTTCGGGGGGGGGGGCATTACAGCAAATTTAAGGTTTGATAAGTAATCATGTAATTGCAATGAATTTTTGAATTGACCTCACTATCTTCTCTTTCGAAATTGAGAGTATCCCATCCCATGTGATAATCCCCCTTGGTGTTAATAAGTTTTAAGGCCGAACATCCAGCCAGGGCAGCCAATGAGCTTGGGCTGGGGAGCAGAATCAAGTTGCAAATGAAAAGATGCCATTTTCAAGGTGTGTACATTGCAGACAAATTAACATGAAGCTGACTTGCTGCTGTTTGTGGCATTAAGTTCAAAAGCCAAAATGTAGTAACAAAATAGACAAAAAAGAAAAGAAGGAGAAATAAACTAGAACAAACCCTATTGAAAAACAAATATTTTTCTTTCCAGTTCTAAACAAAACAAACACCTTTAATATGCTTTCCCTTTAAAATTCACTTACATAGTACAGTGGATACCATTGGTATCCACTAGGATTTCGTTCCAGACCCATGTGGATGCTTAAATACAATGGCATAGTAAAATGGTGTCCCTTATAAAAATGACTAAATCAAGGTTTGCTTTTTGGAACATATATATATATATAGTATATAAATATATATTAAAATTCTCCAAGCTTTGGATGCTTAGACTGTGGAAGGCTGATGCAGTATAACCTAAAATACTTCTCTACATATTTTCACTTACATAATTGATAAGAGTTGAAAGTGTCCCAAGCCACGGATAGTCCAACCACCAGTGTTGAGCTCCATAGCTCCACCAAGACAGGCACCAAGGTGGTTTCATCCCTACTGTTCTCTGTGTTTTTAACCCTTGTGCTCTTTTAATTAGGTTCTGAATCATTTTTTCTACTGTGATGTGGACTTTAGTAAGATTCATAGTAAGAAAACCCTCAGGGATCATGAACATCACAGAAATACATCACAAACACCTTTTCCTCGCTGACATGGAATAGCTGCATGGATACAAATGGTCCTGGACAGACCATTCAAAAACTACCAGAGAAAAAAGCAAAAACATATACAGCGACATTCTCTTAAGATCATCAACTGCATTGTTCTGACAGTCCACGCTTACACTTGGAGGACATGAGGATGAAAAGAATTCTTCCCATTCTGAATGGTTGATAAATCTTTAAGGCTACACTAATGCAACTGGGAACTCCACATTGTTCAAAGACATTCAGAGATCATAGCGAATTAACTGCTGGACTGCATGACAGTGGCAAAGAATCACATTAGCAGAAGCGGAAGAAGACTGCTTGTGAGCTACTGAGCCTGGTGATACTTTAGAGTTCTTCATCCTTCCAAGCAGTACTGATTTTCCAGTTGATTGATGATTTCTTGTCTTTCTCTTCAATTACACATATTCCATTACATTGATAAGATGCTAACTGGAATAGTTCTGCAATTTACATAATTCTTGGTCAAAAAACAATACCAGACGTGTTGCATTACAATTGACCGTTGTTCCAAGAGGACAGTGACAAGAAAAATAAAATTTGCTCCTAAATTCTCTAGAGGTTGGGACATTTGGGGAGGGGTGCACTGAAGGTATGTGTCCCTCAAGTTCTTCTGGAGGGCTAGTTTGGCTCCCTACCTCCTGCACTTGCCCAGCCACTCTAGTGGGGGTGTGCAGTGACACAACAGATGCTCAGAACAAAGTAGGTATTTTCCAAAGACCGTTATGTCCACTGCTACACCATAAGCTAAACCATGAACAGATAGCATCTTGGATCCCACATGGGTGTGTGCTGGTGTGGGGGTGGGTCGGGGGTCCAGACATTGCCAGATATTTCTTTTCTTTTCCTGCAGTGCAAAACAAAACTCATGTTCTCAAGGAAGTTGTTACATGATCCCAACAGCATCACAGACACAGTGGAATGTATCAGAGTAATGAATGCAGTGTTCAAGAAAAACATCTTGAATACTTCTAGCAACAAAACAGTGAGGACCTGACACAAATGCAGTCTGCATTTGGGGGATTTCTTCACAAGGTACAAGTTAACAAATTCCTGTTCCATATGGGGCTGCTCTGTACAACCAGCTCTATGGAATGACCACAAATCACAAATGGGTTTTATATTTTTCACTTAGTAGCTTATCACACACATTATTTTCCCATTATGGGAACTGGAAGGGGACTCTCGGGCCGCATGCAACCAGGAAAAAACGGATTTTACCCCACAGCAAATCATCTCAAAATGGCCTGTTTCCATTCTGCGGTGCGAAGCCATCCCCATTCAGTGCTGAGACATTAATTGTTCGGATTGGAAATCTTCTGACCGAGCAAAATGTATGAGGAGATTCTGGAATTAAAACAATTGAGTTCTTTAAAGATATAACCTATTGCACATAAAATCATTACTTGCCCTTAATCAAATGTTTGTGAGTGATGATCCAGTCAGAAACCTGCACATTCAAAGCTTGTGGAATAGTGGCATAAAAGATTCATTTCATGTAAGTTCCTCATAGACATTTAATTCAGATTGAATCTATATACATATATATTTAAGACAGAAAGCCTCTGCAATATCAGGGTAGATAGACATAAGTAGCCAAAAGGGTCTTGACAAGTCTGTATGGTCAAGCTCACTGTAAAATTAACAAACACTAGCCATCAAATGATAAAAAAGAAAGGTTAAAGGCAAACACAATTCATCCTATATGTGTAGACCTAGTTGCTAAAGAAAGACAAGGAAAAACCTTAGTCCACTGTTGGTTTTTTTGTCACCAAACACACTAGATGGCATTATGCTTAAAGTACAGCTTTCATGCCTGCTGGGAAAAAATGCATTGCAACACACAAAGAACAATTTCCCCAATGCAACGGGTGTAATAGTAGTTTTTTTTTAACTAGACTGGGGACTGTGGATACATTTGATTGGTGTAGAAATCAATAATATCCTGTGAATTCACTTTTTGCACTCACTAAGTACATTTTTTTTGTACTGAAAGTGGTGTGGCTAACTAGGTGCATATGATTTTAGGCATGTCATCAGCCTGCACAGAATCCTCCTTGCTTCTAGTCCCAGTGTTTGCTATATGCAAGATGGTCAAAGAACCTAAGTAGTGCTGCCTGGGTGGCACAGTGGTTAAATGCCAGTACTGTAGCCACCACACACAAACCACAAGGTTGTGTGAGTTCAATCCCAGCCAGGACTCAGGAATGACTCACCCTGGCATCCTTCTGAGGTCACTAAAATGAGGACTCAGCTTGTTGGGGGCAATTGTTACAGTTGTAAACTGCTTAGAAACAGTGGTACTGTATATACATGAACGGCTATTACTATTGCTATTGCTGCCTTCTAAAATTAAGTAGGAAAAGACATGAAACTCATCTACAATAGAATCCAAGGTGCATCAGCCATTTGATTTTAACATTATAATATAAAATATTCATTAAAACAGATGTACCCAGCAGATAGCTTTGTACATTTATATGTACCTACATGTCAAAGACACATCATTTAATGTCCAGCAGGCATACAAGGAAAGCTTAAAAATTTCCAGTTAGATAAGTCATCAAAATAGCAAAAATTTCAGCCTTCAAGTTTTCAGGTAGAAATAATAGGCCAACACAAATTTAAACACATACTGTATATACTCATGTATAAGTCTAGAAATTTAGGTCAAAAAATGGACCCAAAAAATCTGAATCGACTTATCCATGGGTAAGAACTGTTCTTAACTCTGATTTTAAAAAAGGAACATCTCCTGGTGAAAGAGCAAGAGTAAATCTGTCCTGGAGGCACCGATCCCCTCTACCCTCACCCAGCCAGCCTTAAGACTAAGCACAAAGAGTTATGTCTCTGGAATTTTGCAAGTTCTTTAACATTGTTTTGCTTTGCTTCATCCTTTAGATCCTTTGCTATGTGCCCTAAGTTTTGCCCTCGACTTATCCACAGGTCATAGCAAATCCATAATTTCAGCCCCAAAACTTGCCCTCAACTATACATGAGGTGCACTTAGTTGAGTATTACGGTATTTAAACACTAACAATAAAGTTTTTTTCCCCATGTAAAACTGCAGTGACCGCTGAAATTTGAATGTGTGCATATAAGTCAATACGGAAGTTCAAAAGATTAACATTTTGTGACAATGTTATTTTTTTAAAGAAAAAGAAAAAAATGTTCACTCTTTCCTATCTCACCTACAACCTTTTCTTTTGGCAAAATGCATGCAATATCAGGCCTTTGCCAGCATGGCTTCATGAGAATATGTGGAAACTGATTTTTTTAAAAAAAGACAATGAATATTGCAAATTCCTGATAAAATGCACAAAGCTGTGCAATAGTACAGCATCCTTCCATAGCTCCCCACATATTCAAGGGAACTGTACAGGACACTTTTTCTAGATAGGTTGAGTGCCTAATTTTCAGGGTTGTTTCAAAAATGAAACTTGAATCAACAGTGCCAAGGTAAACACAATTATTATATGCCAATTCGTTTCTGAACAGGCTGCACCAGTAACATAACATTGCCTGGCCACAGTTATTAATACTGGCTTAAAGATTACTAACAGTTTCCTGGTAAAAAATACCACCAAAAAGAATAACTGGCAAAGTACAGAATGATACACCATGAAGCCAGAAAACCACTGTAGCTCCATATAATGCACTGACAGCTCAATAAAATACAAAAACCAATAGTGATGTCGGAAAAAGTGAATTCCTACAGAGCACTAAGAAATGGATCCAAAATTTAGTTGTCAGTATTCATACTGACATATTTATGTATAGTTCTGGCCATACACAGCTCAAGCTAACATAGCTCAGAAAGGATGTAGAGCTTCAAACATGCAGAAAAGTGCAACTAAATTATATTCCCCATAAGAAACTCTGACAGAGACGGACAGGTTGCTACCTGAAACAGTATTTCTTCGAGTGGTCATCTGCGAATACATACAAATGGTTTCACTGCGCCTGCGCAGTGCTGCTCGGAACCTACGGGAATCACTGGGCAGAGTTTACTCTGGCACATATTGAAACTTTTTGGCGGTAACTCCGCCCACCCGTTATAAGGCCCCTGCTCCCGCTCTTTTTCTCCCCAGTTCGCAATTTTTTCCGCCAAGCAGGCAATGGAAAGAGCCAATGTGACAGGACACTGAGGGAACGACGGGTGGGATTTGTATGTATTCGCAGATGACCACTCGAAGAATACTTTACAGGTAAGCAACCTGTCCTTCTTCTTCGTGTTCTCGCTGCGAATCATACAAATGGGTTTAGACTGACAAGCTTAGGTAGGCGGCGGAGGGAGTGTCCTGAAACCAAAGCTATGGTAAACCAAAGTATAGTTTTATTTCAACAATAAACACCTTGAACATAAAAAGAGTCAGTCTCTTGTTCATGCACAGACCAACATAGCAATAGCATTGCTAAACCTGAGTGGAACAAGAGGTCGTGCAAGACCGTCCCATAAGAACTTGTGCAAGCCCACATAAAACAAAAATGTAAACAGTGTCAATGTACATACATTAAAAACACAAACAAAGTAGTGCAATCAATGCAACCCAAACCAACACAGCCTCCGAAACTGCGTCTCGGATGGCCCTGGGGTCCAACCTATAGTGCTTAATAAAAGTCAGAGTTGGGACCAGACAGCAGCCTTGCAGACATCCTCCAAGGGGATCCCCGACAGGAATGCAGAGGACGCTGCCATCGACCTCGTGGAATGGACTGAACCCCCAGGGAAGAGCTTGCCTACAGTTCATAGCAAGAGTGGATGGTAAGCACACACCCATTTGGACAACCTCTGCGCAACAACAGGCACCCTTTCTTCGGTCCGAGTAGAATTGGAAAAGTCTCTCGGACCGACTAGAGCAGCAGTTCTGTCCAGGTAAAAGCCAGCTCCCTGACACAAGAGAGTGTAGCGTCGTTCCTCATCCGACGTCGGGTTGGATGCGGAAGTGGGCAACACAAGGTCCTGGCACATGTGAAAAGTAGACACGACCTTCGGCAAGAAGGAAATGTCGTGCGAGAGGACCACCTTGTCCCTGTGGAACCTCAGGAATGGCTGGTCCCTCTGCAAACACAGAGTTCGCCCCCGCACGGCGACAAGGTGATGGCCACAAGAAAGGCGGTTTTCCAAGTCACAAGTCTCAAGTCCGCTGTGGCCATCGGTTCAAAGGGCTTGGATTGGAGGCGGACAGCACCGACTCCAAGCTCCAAGCCGGTGTTGGTACCGACACAGGGGATAAAGATGGCGAAAACCCCTTCAGGAACCCCTTCACAAGGGTCTTGAAGAAAGAAACCCTCCCCCCGAACTGATATTTGGCACAAATAGCAGACAGGTACATTTGTGGATGCGAGGGACAGCCCTCCATCCAAAGTGCCATCAAAAAACTCCAGCACCACTGGAGTGGACACCTGTGAGGAGACAGACCCTTCTGGTCAAGGAAGAGGCAAACTCTCTTCCATTTAGGGCATAAGACGCTGGGTGTGAAGGTTCCTCGCAGCCAGATACACGTCCTCACGCCTCCGGTAAGGCAGTTAGGGTTGAATCCCAGGCCACCAACGGCAGGCTCTCGATGTTGGGGTGGAATCCGTCCATCCTGGATCGACAGCAGGTCCGGGCAGGGATCGAGGCGGAGGAAGCATCTCCTGGAGAGGTGGGAGAAGATGGGAACCACGGCTGTCTCGGCCACCACGTGGAGCAGGATCGCATGCGAGCGGTCCGTTGTCATCTTGGACACCACTCTGAGATGAGAGGGAACGAGGGAAGACGTAGAGGAGCTCTCCCGTACAAGGAAGGCGAACACGTCTCCAAGGGATCCGTCGAAACGCCTCCTGGAGCAGACACTGGGGAAAGTGGCTGTTCCGGCTGGTCCGAAGAGGTCGATCCGGGGGGTTCCCCACCCCACCGAGCGAAGAGTCGCTGACCGTCTCGGGATGGAGCCTCCACTCGTGGCACACCGATGGAGATCTGCTGAGGCGGTCCCTACTCGTTGTCCTCCCCGGGGAGGTGAATCGCCTGGAGGAGGACGCGTCTCTGATGCCCAGTCCCCAGATGCGGAGCGTGAGGTCGAGCAGGGGTCCTGGATCTGTTACCACCTTGTTTGTTGATGTAGTACATCACGGGTGGTGTGTCCGTCCTCAGGAGAACCACTCTTCCTGGAACTGCAACTCGAATGCCTCAAAGCCTTTCCCTTGCCAGCATCTCCAGAGCTTTGATGTGAGCAGCTTTCCTGTGCGGACACCCTGTCTTGATGACGAGGTGGAGCGTGTGCGCCGCCCCATCCCTCCAGGGATGCATCGGTTGTCAGAGTCAGCTGTGCGGGGGCTGATGGAAGGGCATCCCCAGTGCAGACGTTGGAGCTGTCCAGCCACCATTTGAGGGAAGCGGCCACCTCGTCTACCGTGAGCCACTTTGAAGGAGGGTCCTCCAACGAGAGAAGACGGAGAGGAACCAGGACGGGAGAGGTCGGAGCCGAAGTCTTGCCCGGGGGTGACGAAGGTTGTTGACGCATGGTGGCCCAGCAACCTGGACATTCTGGCCCACCCTTCTGTGGGAGATGCAAGGCCTGATGACGTTACAGGTCTGGAAACGGTCTGGAGGAGGAAAGCGGAACATGTCTCGGAGTTGAGATGGCGGCCGATGAACTTGACCTTCTGAAGGGGTGAAGGGGACTTCTCTCGTTTGATGACCACCGAGGGAGTCCAAAAGGCTTAAGGCGAATGAGAGTGCCTCTGCAGTTCGCTCTGGGACTCGGTGGCGAACAACAGTCGTCCAGGTATGGAAAGACCATGAACCCCCTTTGATGAAGTAGGCCACCACCGGTGCCATGACTTCGTGAAGACTCTCGGTGCGTGGCAAGGCCGAAGGGTAGGACGTGGTAGTGGTACGCGACGGAGCCCACAGCGAAGGCGAGAATCTCGATGAGACTCCCGTACCCGATATGGAAATAGGCATCCCTTCAGGCGACGGTCCGCAACCAACAGGCCCTGATGGAGCAGAGCAAGAATGGAGGCTAGGTTACCATTCAGAAGCGACGGAGTCAAGAAACAGTTCAATTGTCTCAAGTCAAGATGGGCCTAACCCCCCATCAGCCTTGGGTACCGTGAAGTATCTGGAGAAGAAGCTCTAGACACTAAATCAGGAGGTAAAGGGGAAATTGCCCTTTTCCAAGAAGAGTGCAACTTCGTCGAGAAGGGTGTCCGAGGGAGAGTGGACATAAACGCTCCGGTTGGAGGGAGCTCTGGAACTCGAGGGCATACCCCTGCGGACGATGTTATCAACCCACGAGTCCGAAGTTATCGAGCCCAGATGTTAGCAAAGGGCCTCAGAATGTCAGAAAGAAGAAGGGCGAAGGGGAAACGAAGTGCGCTCGTCCCTTCAGGCTCTCTTCTTCCCTGGTCGTTACCTGCCGGCGGGACTTGCGGTAGGGGGGGAGCGGGAAGTTGCGACGGCCAAAGGAGGAGGAAGACAGCGAGGGATAACGGCGCCTCTGTGAGCCCTGCTGCTGAGGCTGTCATCTTGTGAAAAGGAGCCCTGGACTGACCTGGGTTGGACAAGGACGGGTGCCCTCCTCTGAAGGGCGAGATGGGGGCGGAAGACATCCCATGTTTTTAGCAGCGCCTTCATCTGAACTTGCAGTTCAGAGCTCGTCGTGTCCGGGAAAAGGCCGGTGCCGTCCAGTGGCTGTCCTCGATGGCCGTTTTACTTGGCGTTGAGGTCAGATCCTCTCAGCCAGGCGTGCCGGCGCAAAGCCAGTGAGCGCCATGCCTCGCCCGCACAGTCGGCGACGTTCTGGAGGCGGTGATGATCCAGTTCCCTATGGAGTGGGCTCGTCAACGATCTCACCAGCGACGTGGACCTCACAGACGTCAGGGACGATGGAGAGATCCCTTCCACAAGGCTGGATGTATGCCCCATAACAGCATTAAAATTTATACCTTAACGATGAGGGCGGCCGAGGGATAAGCTCTTGCCAGCCGTCGATCTTCATGGCTCCGATCGTGCCGGGACGTCGCTTGCTTGGCACGAAGGTCTGCTGTCCCCTTCCAATGGCCGAATCGGCTTAGGGTGGTGGTCGACCATGCAGGCTGGTGGTGCGATCCGATATAGCGTTTCGACCTCTTGGAGGACGCAGCAAGCGAAGTCGGGCATCCCAAGGAACTTTGTACGATGGACTGGCAGAAAGGCAGCATCGGGATGCAAGTGGAGTGAACTCGACGAGGAACAAGGCTCCACGGGTCGGGGCTTTTTCTCTCAGGCGGGGAAAGGTCGATGTCAGGGTCCGGCACATCTGATGATGTGCTCACTGAAGGAGTGAACATCATCGTGGGTGATGAAGAGCCCGGGGTGATGCCATCTCCTTGCGCGAGGGCGGGGTCGATGATCGTCTCCCCCGTCAGAAGGTTCCGCGATGGAGTCAAGGGCTTCCCCGATCCGACGCGGAGTCCGATGTCAGGGAATCTCCCTACCCTGGCTGAGATGAGTGCGGGCTGGAATTTGTGGAACCGGTGGCTCCTGGGGCTGGCGACGGGCACCGAAGAGGAGGCACAGCCTGGGAGATGATGGCTTGTCGTGTGGGGAATCGCAGACGCAGATTGTAGCCTGTGAATCCCTGAAGGCCTTCTCCTTGGGACCGACATGTATACATCTAGTCTCCGTGTCGAAGAACATGTCCGTGTCCATCCCACGGTTCCTCGACATCCGCGAGAGGGGCAGCCTCGGCCACATACGAGTGGACAGACAGTGAGAAGGCTCCCTCACAGGGGATTGGTTTGTTGACGGCCAGATCGTCGGTCTCGGAAGCGGTGTGGGTCGGCCCGTGTCGTATGGCTCGGAGTCGTCGCCTCAGGGCGCGAGGAGCCTCTCCACGGTCTCTCTGGAAGGGGAACGATGCTTACGTGAAGCAGGTTCTGCCGGCTTGGCCGAGCGCTCCGACACCGGTGTTGTCCTCGTCTTGGACGTGACGTGGACTTCTTGGGTGGAGGAGCTCGGTGTCTCGGTGTGACGTCTCTTTTAAGGACGTCAGAGTCACCAGCCGGGTTCTTCAGCGGCGGGAAGAACGGATTGTCCGGCAAATCTGTAGGACAGTGGTCCTCTTGGAGTGGGTCGGGAGGCTTCGACCCCTCCAATGGCAACCGCCCTTCATCGAGGAGGATGCCTCCGTCCCGGCAGCTTGGAGCGTGTCGGATGGTTTCGACGACCCTTGGAGGACGGTACGATGCGTGCGAAACCTCCGACTCCTGACGCTCACCCGAGCGCGCGAGAGCCCTCCGGGGATGGCTTTCTCCCGGACTCTCCCTGGGGCTCGAAACCCTCAGTCCCCGAGGTTTTGTGGGGGCGCTTGAGGGTTCGTTCGGTGACCACTGGGTCTTGGGGGACCACGGGTCACATCGGAGGTGTCTGAGACCGTTGTTGCCCGGCCGGACAGAGACACACTTGAGGCGCTGGCCCGTGAAATGAGGCGGGCGAGCAGGCCGAGGGAGCTATGATGATCGGGCATCCCTCCCGACCTTTCCCAAGGCAAGGGCCGAAGTTAGCCGGGATTCCCGGTTTTTCCTGGCTTGGGAGGACAGAGACTTACAGAGATTGGCAGCTCTGGCATCATGGTCCCTTCCAAGCAGAACAGGCAAGAGGAATGAGGGTCCTGAACGCACCTTCCCCCCGCAATGTCACATTTCTTGAAAGGGGCAGGCATCCTTCGAGACGTCAAATCCAAAGGACAAACACGAGCAAGTCAAAAAACAAGCCGAAGAGGTCCGAAGTACCGGGGCGGGAGAGAGAGAATGGTCAAAAACAGTCCAGAGGTCAAAAAGCGAAGTGATTCCAATCAAGCAAGAGCAAAGAAAGTTTAAGAAAGCAGCTAGCGCGAGGAAAAAAGGAACTGGGGAAAAAGAAGGGAACAGGGGCCTATAACGGGTGGCGGGTTACCGCCAAAAAGTTCAATATTTGCAGAGTTTAAATCTGCCAAGTGATTCAGGAGTTCGAGCAGCGCGCAGGCGCAGTGAAACCCATTTGTATGAATTCGCAGAGCACGAAAAGGAAAAAAAATGTTGAAGAAACAAAAATGTGGTATATTAAAGAGTGTAATAAAATAATAATCTCCTCATGAAACCAATTGGGTTCATTAATGAACTAATTGGCAGGAGATTTAAAACAGCTTTAGGCAGCACTTAATCAATGCAAGAATCACAAGGTCTATAAAATTGTGAAAAATCCACTAGAAACCGTCTAATTAATGACTATTCAGATGGCTATATTGCAACCTTTTCCATAACTAATCAGACTAGTTGCTGCTCCTCAGAACAAGACACTGGATCAGTCTTCAGAACCAAATTTGGGGACTTTCCAACACAGCTGTCAGAACCACTATTGAGTCAAACTGAAATAATATAATAATTTTTTTATTTAATACCAAGCTATTACCAAGACAAAGCGTGAACAGCAATAAGTATAGCAAGTAAGCTAATTTGCCCCCACGGTCTGGGTATATTTATAGCGACATCGGAAGGATGCAACCGAGTCAGTGGCCATATTGATGGTCTTGAACTCGAACCTTGTGGTTTTAACACTGTGCCAACAGAGACTCTGATAGTGTGTCACAGATAATTCAAATCTAATCTTCATTTAATTTAAAACGTAGACTACTAAATCTTCTTACAGTACAGCAAGTATTTTCTTGTTCTGAA
>NC_056526.1:96930239-96931047 GCF_019175285.1 Sceloporus undulatus
TACGAAATTTTCGGGATACGAAAAAATCCCATAGGGAATTATTGTTCCGGGTTACGAATGTTTTTTCGGGTTACGAAAAAACTTCGGCGCTATTTTAAATGGAACTGCGGCTTTTCCCCATTAGCGCCTATGGCATTTCGGCTTACGAAGGCTTTTCGGGTTACGAAAGCGGCCGCGGAACGAATTAATTTTGTAACCCGAGGCCCCAGTTTAAAATGGTTCAAACGACCCTGGTTCTGACTTAATCCAAATTACGGAAGCGATTCTGAGAAGGGGAGGCATGCACTAGACTCATTTAACCAGTGTCTTTTTTCCACTTCTTTTTCGATAAATCCAAATCTTCTCAAGTGTGAACCACATGCGGATCGGAATCGATTTAAATTTGCCCTTCATCTGGCTGGAGCGGGTTCATTTTGAATCGATTCATGCTTGAATGTGAACCACAAGTAGATTATTTTGGAGGGGGGGAAATGTGATCGGGGCAAATATAGTGGGGGAAAATGTGACTGGGGCAAATGTAAGTGGGAACCTTGCACTGCTGTCGAATCGCTCCATCGATTCAGATTGCACACCAATTTATCTGTAAGTGGGAATGGGGCCCTGGTATTATTTTTGGATTTTAGTATTATCACAAAATCCATGGAGGACTGTGGTCCATCTCCTACTTACTGAACCAATTGTATCCTTAGCTTTAAAATACAGTATTGAGCTACAGAGGTAGACTAGTTGGTTGCAGGAATTAATCAATCTTCTTGTTAGACATATTAACCACTTGATATAATGTTCTTACTGTCATAAAGGGGAAGCA
>NC_056526.1:96931057-97061902 GCF_019175285.1 Sceloporus undulatus
CTTGTGAGACCTTAAAACACCAACTTTGAACTTTATGCCTATTATCAGTCAGCTTCAAATATTCTCTGTCCTTACACAGGGGGTTGCTATACAGCTCAAGATGCACTTGGATGACCCTGTTTGAACTCATTTCAATCTGTTTTCAGAAGCAGCACTGTCAGGAATGACAGAAACCAGGTTCTGGGATATGGAAGTATAGAGTAGCAGGGGAGTGCATCACTGATAGGGGATTTCTTCTCTGCCAGTCCATTTTAGATCACTCTGACTTTGTCCACACTGCAGAAATAATCCAGGTTGACACCACTTTAACTGCCATGGCTCTATGCTATGGAATTCTGGGAACTGTAGTTTTGTGAGACATTTAGCCTTCTCTGTCAGAGAGCTCTGGTGCCACAAACTACAATTTCCAGAATTCCATAGAATGGAGCCATGACAGTTAAAGTAGTATCAACCTGGATTATTTCTGCAGTGCAAATTCAGACTCTGTTTACACTCTTCAGTGTGATTCCCACTACAATTTAAAGTGAATTGCAAATCGGGTTATACCACCTTCGTTCCCACTGGGAATCGATTTCAATCCTTATTCGATCAAATTCTGTTGTGATAAAGTGGGGCAAAGGAGGGGGGGGACGGGGTTTTCCGATAGCACTTTTTTGGCAGTTCTTTTTGGAAGAATCGATTCTAACACGTGTCCAATAAATGGGAACGCGAGAACAGAGTCGATTCATTCTGTCGGGAGGGACAAATGGCAGAGGGATGCTGACTTTTGGGGTTTTAAAAAAAATACTAGTGAATAAATTTATTACAGCATACAGCCAGCATAAAATAATAAAATGGTTACAAAAATTACCTTGCATGCAGTTAGAAACATTTATATTCCAGCATATCATATAAACATATAAACTTCTTGCCAAGGCAAGTAGTTGCTTGACCAATCTATCGATTTTTCAATTAGTTTTATTTTTTTTAAAAAAGTGTCCTCTGTCCACCTCCTCCTGGGTCCCGCGACCTTGCCTCCGTGCCTGCCAGCCTTGGCCTCTCCCCTAGCCATCCCCACCGACTTGGCTTCTTCCTCCCCCCCCCCGCCCTTCGCTGTGCCTCCACTGGCAGCCTTGCTGTCCCCACCGGCCTTGGCTCTCTCCCCCTGGCTTGTGCCCCATCACTGGATTCCCTCATCCCTGGCTTGAAGTAGCGTAAACTAAATGGGAATGAAAAAATAAAAACCAATTCAACTGGCATAAAAAAAAAAACCTGTTCCTAGGCAACTTCACACTCAGTGTGCTGTTGTTTGGTGTGATGTACATGTCTCCTTTAGTCCTGCCCCCCCCCAAAAAAAAATCTGGAAGGGAGTTTACCAAGAAGCCATGCTGCAATTCCACTTCAGTTTTGCTTCCGTTTGTCCTTCAGCATTGCAGAGAAGGGCTGCTGCCTGCTAATTAAGCGGCATGGACCAGGAGCTATTGGATAACCATTATATTCACGTTTTAACGTGACAAGAGAAGATATGCTCATTTTAACGTGAATAGAGCATGTTCTTTCGACCGTTCTTCCCACCACCACCCCAACCTCTTTTGTAAATTGTGGGGTTCCTTGGTTCTTCTCTCTCACTTGCCTAAATATGCTGTGCTCCAGTCATCTGGAGTCTCACTGAGCATGTGCAAGGGTGCCAATTTGCAATTAAGAACCCACCGATGTGATGGCTTACTTTGCACAGAATCTGAGTTGTGTTCGGGGGGGGGGGGGGCATTACAGCAAATTTAAGGTTTGATAAGTAATCATGTAATTGCATGAATTTTTGAATTGACCTCACTATCTTCTCTTTCGAAATTGAGAGTATCCCATCCCATGTGATATCTCCCTTGGTGTTAATAAGTTGTAAAGCCGAACATCCAGCCAGGGCAGCCAATGAGCTTGGGCTGGGGAGCAGAATCAAGTTGCAAATGAAAAGATGCCATTTTCAAGGTGTGTACATTGCAGACAAAATTAACATGAAGCTGACTTGCTGCTGTTTGTGGCATTAAGTTCAAAAGCCAAAATGTATTAACAAAATAGACAAAAAGAAAAGAAAGGAGAAATAAAACTTAAGACCAAACCCTATTGAAAAATCAAATATTTTTTCTGTTCCAGTTCTAAACAAAACAAAACACCTTTAATATGCTTTCCCTTTAAAATTCACTTACATAGTACAGTGGATACCATTGGTATCCACTAGGATTTCGTTCCAGGACCCAATGTGGATGCTTAAATACAATGGCATAGTAAAATGGTGTCCCTTATATAAAATGACTAAATCAAGGTTTGCTTTTTGGAACATATATATATATATATATATATTAAAATATCTTCAAGCTTTGGATGCTTAGACTGTGGAAGGCTGATGCAGTACTAACCTAAAATACTTCTCTACATATTTTCCACTTACATAATTGTTGAAATGTGTCCCAAGGGCCACGGATAGTCCAACCAGCCAGTGTTGAGCTCCATAGCTCCACCAAGACAGGCACCAAGGTGGTTTCATCCCTACTGTTCTCTGTGTTTTTAACCCTTGTGCTCTTTTAATTAGGTCTGAATCATTTTTTCTACTGTGATGTGGACTTTAGTAAGATTTCATAGTAAGAAAAACCCACAGGGATCATGAACATCACAGAAATACATCATCAAACACCTTTTTCCTGGCTGACATGGAATAAGCTGCATGTGATACAAATGGTCCTGGACAGATCCATTCAGAAAACTACCAGAGAAAAAAGCAAAAACATATACAGCGACATTCTTCTTAAGATCATCAACTGCATGTTTCTGTACAGTCACTGAGCTTACACTTGGAGGACATGAGGATGAAAAGAATTCTTCCCATTCTGAATGGTTGGTAAATCTTTAAGGCTACACTAATGCAACTTGGAAACTCCACAGTGTTCAAAGACATCTCAGAGATCATAGCGAATTAACTGCTGGACTGCATGACAGTGGCAAAGAATCACATTAAGCAGAAGCTGAAGAAGACTGCTTTTGTAGCTACTGAGCCTGGTGATACTTTAGAGTTCTTCATCCTTCCAAGCAGTACTGATTTTCCATTGTATTGATGATTTCTTCTTCAGATTTACACATAATTTCCATTACATTGATATAGATGGCTAACTGGAATAGTTCTTCAGATTTACATAATTCTTGGTCAAAAAAACAATACCAGACTGTTGCATTAGCAATTGACCAAGTTGTTCCAAGAGGACAGTGACAAGAAAAATTAAAATTTGCTCCAAAATTCTCTAGAGGTTTTGGGACATTTGGGGAGGGGTGCACTGAAGGTATGTGACCCTCAAGTTCTTCTGGAGGGCTAGTTTGGCTCCCTAGCCTCCTGCACTTGCCCAGCTCACTCTAGTGTGGTGTGCAGTGAACACACAGATGCTCAGAACAAAGTAGGTATTTTTCCAAATAGCCATTATGTCCACTGCTACACCAATCAGCTAAACCATGAACAGATAGCATCTTGGATCCCACATGGGTGTGTGCTGGGTGGGTGGGTCGGGGTGTCCAGACATTGCCAGATATTTCTTTTCTTTTCCTGCAGTGCAAACAAAACTCATGTTCTCAAGGAAGTTGTTAACGTGATCCCAACAGCATCACAGACACAGTGGAATGTATCAGAGTAATGAATGCAGTGTTCAAGAAAATAACATCTTGAATACTTCTAGCAAACAAAACAGTGAGGACCTGACACAAATGCAGTCTGCATTTGGGGGATTTCTTCACAAGGTACAAGTTAACAAATTCCTGTTCCATATGGGGCTGCTCTGTACAACCAGCTCTATGGAATGACCACAAATCACAAATGGGTTTTATATTTTTCACTTAGTAGCTTATCACACACATTATTTTCCCCATTATGGGAACTGGAAGGGGACTCTCGGGGCCGCATGCAACCAGGAAAAAACGGATTTTACCGCACAGCAAATCATCCTCAAAATGGCCTGTTCCATTCTGCGGTGCGAAGCCATCCCCATTCAGTGCTGAGAAGCATTAATTGTTCGGATTGGAAATCTTCTGACCGAGCAAAATGGCTTATGAGGAGATTCTGGAATTAAAACAATTGAGTTCTTTAAAGATATAACCTATTGCACATAAAATCATTACTTGCCCTTAATCAAATGTTTGTGAGTGATGATCCAGTCAGAAACCTGCACATTCAAAGCTTGTGGAATAGTGGCATAAATAAGATTCTATTTCATGTAAGTTCCTCATGGACATTTGAATTCAGATTGAATTCTATATACATATATATTTAAGACAGAAAAGCCTCTGCAATATCAGGGTAGATAGACATAAGTAGCCAAAAGGGTCTTGACAAGTCTGTATGGTCAAGCTCACTGTAAAATTAACAAACACTAGCCATCAAATGAGAAAGAGAAAAGGTTAAAGGCAAACACAATTCATCCTATATGTGTAGACCTAGTTGCTAAAAGAAAGACAAAGAAAAACCTTAGTCCACTGTTGGTTTTTTGTCACCAAACACACTAGATGGCATTATGCTTAAAGTACAGCTTTCATGCCTGCTTAGGGAAAAAATGCATTGCAACACACAAAGGAACAATTTCCCCAATGCAACTAGTGTAATAGTAGTTTTTTTTTAACTAGACTGTTGACTGTTGATACATTTGATTGTGTAGAAATCAATAATATCCATGTGAATTCACTTTTTGCACTCACTAAAAGTACATATTTCTTTGTACTGAAAGTGGTGTGGCTAACTATGTGCATATGATTTTAGGCATGTCATCAGCCTGCACAGAATCCTCCTTGCTTCTAGTACCAGTTGTTGCTATATGCAAGATGGTCATAAGAACCTAAAGTAGTGCTGCCTGGGTGGCACAGTGGTTAAATGCCAGTACTGTAGCCACTCACACACAAACCACAAGGTTGTGAGTTCAATCCCAGCCAGGGACTCAGGAATGACTCACCCTGGCATCCTTCTGAGGTCACTAAAATGAGGACCCAGCTTGTTGGGGGCAATTAGTTTACAGTTGTAAACTGCTTAGAAACAGTGGTACTGTATATACATGAAGCTACTATTGCTATTGCTGCCTTTTTAAAACTTAAGTAGGAAAAGACAATGAAAACTCATCTACTAATAGAAATCCAAAGTGCATCAGCCATTTGATTTTAACATTATAATATAAAAATATTTCATTAAAACAGATGTAGCCAGCAGATATGCTTTGTACATTTATATGTACATCTACATGTCAAAAGACACATCATTTAATGTCCAGGCATACAAGGAAAGCTTAAAACATTTCCAGTTAGATAAGTCATCAAAATAGCAAAAATTTCAAGCCTTCAAGTTTTCAGGTAGTAATAATAGGCCAAACACAAATTTAAACACATACAGTATATACTCATGTATAAGTCTAGAAATTTAGGTCAAAAAATTGACCCAAAAAATCTGAATCGACTTATCCATGGGTAAGAACTGTTTCTTAACTCTGATTTTAAAAAAAGGAACCATCTCCTGGTGAAAAGCAAGAGTATAATCTGTCCTGGATGCACCGATCCCCTCTATCCTCTCATCCAGCCAGCCTTAAGACTAAGCACAAAGAGTTATGTCTGCTGGAATTTTGCAAGTTCTTTAACATTGTTTTGCTTTGCTTCATCCTTTAGATCCTTTGCTATGTGCCCCTAAGTTTTGCCCTCGACTTATCCACAGGTCATAGCAAAATCCATAATTTCAGCCCCAAAACTTGCCCTCAACTTATACATGAGGTCGACTTATAGTTGAGTATATACGGTATTTAAACACTTAAACAATAAAGTTTTTTTCCCCATGTAAAACTGCAGTGACCACTGAAATTTGAATGTGTGCATATAAGTCAATACTGAAGTTCAAAAGATTAACATTTTGTGACAATGTTAATTTTTTTAAAGAAAAAGAAAAAAATGTTCATCTCTTTCCTAGTCTCACCTACAAACCTTTTCTTTTGGCAATAAATGCATGCAATATCAGGCCTTTGCACAGCATGGCTTCATGAGAATATGTGGAAACTGATTTTTTTTTAAAAAGACAATGAATATTGCAAATTCCTGATGAAATGCACAGAAGCTGTGCAATAGTACAGCATCCTTCCATAGCTCCCACACATATTCAATGGGAACTGTACAGGACACTTTCTCTAGTAGGTTGAGTGCCTAATTTTTCAGGGTTGTTTCAAAAATGAAACTTGAATCAACAGTGCCAAGGTAAACACAATTATTATATGCCCATTCATTTTTCTGAACAGGCTGCACCAGTAACATAAACATTGCCTGGCCACAGTTATTCATACCTGGCTTAAAGATTACTAACAGTTTCCTGGTAAAAATACCACCAAAAAGAATAACTGGCAAAGTACAGAATGATACACCATGAAGCCAGAAAACCTACTGTAGCTCCATATATGCACTGACAGCTCAATTAAAATATCAAAACCAATAGGTGATGTCGTGAAAAAGTGAATTCCTACAGAGCACTAAGAAATGGATCCAAAATTTAGTTGTCAGTAATGTCATACTGACATATTTATGTTATAGTTCTGGCCATACAGCTCAAGCTAACATAGCTCAGAAAGGATTGTAGAGCTTCAAAACATGCAGAAAAGTGCAACTAAAATTATCTTCCCCATAAGAAACTCTGACAGAGACTGTTTAGCTTAGAAACAAAATGTGGTATATTAAATAAGTGTATAAAATAATAATCTCCTTCATGAAACCAAACTTGGGTTCATCTACTGGAACTAATTGGCAGGAGATTTAAAACAGCTTTAGGCAGCACTTAATCAATGCAAGGAATCACAGAGGTCTATTAAAGATTGTGAAACAAATCCACATAGAAACCGTCTATTAATGACTATTCAAGATGGCTATATTGCAACCTTTTCCATAACTATCAGGACTAGTTGCTGCTCCTCAGTAACAAGACATGGATACAGTCTTCATGACCAAAGTTTGTGGACTTTCCAACCACAGCTGTTCAGCCACTATTGAGATCAAACTGAAAATAATAATAATAATAATAATAATAATAATAATAATAATTTGTTTTATTTATATACCGCTACTCCAAAGATCATAGCGGTGAACAGCAAGTAAGCTAATTTGCCCCCAACAGTCTGGGTACTCATTTTAGCAACCTTGGAAGGATGCAAGCCTGAGTCGAGCTTGGGCCCTTTGCTGGTCTTGAACTCGCAACCTTGTGGTTTTGAGTGAATGGCTGCAGTACAGGCATTTAACCACTGTGCCACCAGGGCTCCTGATAGTGTGTGCACTAGATACATTCAAATCTTAAATCTTCATTTTTAATTTAACGTAGACTACTAAATCTTCTTACATACAGCAAGTATTTTCTGTTCTTTCCTACCAGCTCTCTTCCTTTGCTGAGCTGCACATAGTTAGCAACTATGCACTGTTCGTTGTTTAATTTTTAATTCCACAGGATTTTATACTCTAGTACCATTCTCCTGAAGTAGAATCAGATTTCTACTAGCAAACATTAGAACTACCTGTCCTCCTCCTAATCTAATATACTCAATTTAAAATCACACAAATTTACAGTACATATTCCAATGTAATTCTAATGGACTGGTGAACTGTTCTATTAAGGAAGGAAGGAAGGAAGGAAGGAAAGAAAGAAGGAAGGAAAGAAAGAAAGAAAGAAAGAAAGAAAGAAAGAGTAATTACAGATGTAAGACACAAAATGTCTTAGGGCATTTCTTAGGGCAACAAACTGCATCCCACCTTCTTGTGGATTCCAGCTTGTACTTCATTTTGTGGGTCTTCTTTAATTTAATTTTCAATGCATTCTGTGTTTTCACTTGAATTTTTCTAATAAAATTCTGTGACTTCCGTCTTTTATGATGTCGCTTCACATCAAGACTGCTAATAGTTCTCTTTGTTAACACTGCTTTTAGGACACTGCCTTTGTACTTATTAATAACTCTCAATACATTTATTATTTCTGGTGAATCAACATCAGGGTGGTTTAAGACAACCAAAGGCTGGTAACAATGAGGGCATTTTATCAGCTGATCACTTTTAAAAGGTATTAGCCTGAGGTGCCATATTAAAGTGGGTACTACACTGAAGAAACAATCATTTTCTATTCTTGGTCTTTTTTTAGATAAATCATCTTTATCATATAGTTGCTGACCTTTGCTTTGTGCATCTTCAGTCATGGCTCTCTTCTTTGGCCTACAGTACCTAAATCACTGCCTTGTGCTGGCTACTGCTGTTCACAACAGGGGCCTGTTACAGACTGCCAAAATAAAGCTGCTTTGGGTCTCTTTGGAGGAATCTGGGAATCCGGAAGCTGCACCAAAAGCTGCACTCCGGTGCTTAGGAATGGAGTGTGGCTTTGGTGCAACCTCCGGGCTCTTAGAACCCATACATCATTTAAATAGCATACCTCCAAAGAGATCTGAAGCAGCTTTATTTTGGCAGTCTGTAACAGGCCCATATCTCCTTTAAATTTTGCAATATGTGATATTCTCTGATTTCCACAAGCCTCATTCATTTTATTCTCAGTAGGCAAAGATGGAAGTTTATCAAATGTTGCAGAAATACAGCAAGAAACTGGTCTTGGGAGAAACATTGATGGAGATGGCAAGTCTTCCTTCTTCTTTTCTTTCAGCACTCTAAGCACAGTCCTATGTTGAATGAACACTGGAGTTGTGGTGTGCATTTTACTAGTCATTCTGTTTTTCATTATATTTTGTGTAAGCATTTCACATAGTGGTTCTTCTTCTTGCTTATTAGAAAGCTCATTAAAAGCAGTAGAATCATTTTCTCTCTGGGGACAAGGCACAAATTCTTCTACAAATTTAGCAATTGAATCATTTCCTTCACATTGGTTTTCTTGAGATGTAACTCCAGGACTGAGATCTCCCATACACAACTGCACTTAATACATCTTATTCAATGCAATCTGGCTTCTTCATTTTTTTTCATAATCAAAATAGAAGTTCTCATTGTTTGTTTTAATTGGATTTGCTTTTTCAACACTGGCTTGCCTCAGTGATGCAGTCAACAGGCTATGATGTCCCTTGTTTGCATGGCTGGCATACAACATTGGTAAGACTTTCCTCATTTTCTTCAGCTGCATTTCCAAAAATGGCCCTTCACCAGTTCAGCAGTAACAGATGTCACGGCCATTCATGTTTGTTGTTCAAGGCAAAGTTGCTGCAAAAGAAGCATATGGGGAAAACTCTTTATAAATCCGTGTATGTAACAGTTCACATTTCAAAACAACAAGGATCTGTGTGTCAGTGTGGGGCACTGATTAGTATGTTGAACTAGCAAGGGAGAAACAAGGTTTCAGAATTCAGTTAAGCTCATCTTAACCCTGTCTCATTCTCAGCCAAAACTCCATCACAGGTTTGTGAGGATAAAAGGAGGGCTGGAACCATGACTATAACAATGAGCTAGTTGGAGGAAGGATTATGTGGTAACTCACAATCAAAGCATCCCTGACAGATGGCCATCCAGCCTCTCTTTACAGACCTCCAAAGAAGGAGACTTCGCCATACTCCGAGGGTTCCACTGTCAAACAGATCTTACTGTCAGGAGATTCCTCCTAATGTTGAGGTGGAATCTCTTTTCCTGTACCTTGCATCCATGGTTCCGGGTCCTGTTCTCTGGAGCAGCAGAAAACAAGCTTGCTCTCTCCTCAATATGACACCCCTTCAAATACTTAAACAGGGCTATCATATCACCCATTAACCGCCTCTTCTCCAGGCTATACATACTCAGCTCCCTAAATGTCATAGGATATGGTTTCCAAACCCTTCACCATTTTGGTGGCCCTCCTCTGGACATACTCCAACTTGTCAACATCTTTTTTGAATTGTGGTGCCCAGAACTGGACACAGTATTCCAGATGGGGCCTGACCAAAGCAAAATAGAGTGGCACTACTACTTCCCTTGATCTATACATCTATTGATGCAACCTAAGATCGTATTGGCCTTTTTAGCTGCTGCATCACACTGTTGACTGATGTTCAACTTGTGGTCTACTCCTAGATCCCTTTCACATGTAGTCTGCTTAAGTCAGGTGTCCCCCATCTTATATCTATGCATTTCATTTTTTCTACCTAAGTGCAGTGTCTTACATTTCTCCCTATTGAAGTTCATTTTGATAGTTCTGGCCCAGCTTTCTAATGTATTAAGGTCATTTTGAATTTTGTTTCTGTCCTCTGGAGTATTAACTACTCCTCCTAATTTGGTATCATCTGCAAATTTGATAAGCATGCCCTCTATTCCTACATTGAAGTCATTGATAAAGATGTTGAATAGCACCAGACCCAGGACAGAACCCTGTCATTTCTTTCCAGGATGAAGAGGAGCTATTGTTTTTAAAATATTTTTATTGAGTATTCAAATTAAAACATAATACATTTATTCATTCAAAACCTTCCACCATCATCATTTTTCTATTACAATTCCATATATTTCTGTAGAATTATATTTACATTACAATTGTGTTAACCCATCAAAATTATATTAATACATTATATTTCTATGATCCTATAATAAAACTATAATTACTACTTAAATAAAATTTCTTTATCTTTTCAATATCATATTCAATCAAGTTATTTGATCTATCCTTTCTTTTCTTTTCCTCTTCTAACTTCTCTCTATTCCCCAGTCTAATCACTCCTATCTCCTATCTCTCTCTTCCCCCTTCCAATCTCTTTCTGTCTCCTTTTCTTTCTTCTCTTTCATTTCATACATCCTCTTATCCTCTTCTACTTATTCTTCTTATCCCCTCTGGCCTATCTTTTATTTTTTTCAGATAGATCCAAATGACTTGACAATTACTCTAGTTAAAAATAATTCTCTTAACGCCACCATTCTAGCATTTCACTCTCAAACTTCGAAGAGGAGCCATTGCTGAGCATCATTTGGGTTCGGCCGGTCAACCAATTACAAATCTACCTAACAGTTACATTGTCTAGTCCACATTTTACTAGCTTGTTTGCAAGAATATCATGGAGGGCCTTGTCAAAGGCCTTACTAGTGATTAACCAGTGATAATCCTGCAATTGCGCTAATGGTTTTTACATGACGTTGTGTTCAAAGTGATATTATCCCATCAATAACCTGTTATTATCATGCAATTGCACTAATGGTCTTCACCCAACGTCAAGGTGAAACGTGATTAAAGTGCCATTAACCCATGAATAACCAGGCAAGAAACAGCAGCAAATCATTCACAGAAATGATTTGCTGGGTTTTAAAAGCTAGAAAAAAACCACAAAAGTAGGCTGATTTTCACACACTTCATGTTAACCCGAACGGAAAGTAAACAAAAACAACTCCTTTTTACTTTCGTGATTTTCCAAAAGTAAAAAGGAGCAGCTTTTGTCTACTTTCGATCCACTTTCCATTTGGATTAACACAGGTTTAACAATGACATCATGCGAAAATCAACCTGCTTTTGCGGGGTTTTTTCTAGTTTAAATCCACGTTTCTTCATGAAACCATGTAGTTACATAGCATGAAGCCACTGCAGTTAAATTGGTATCAAAGTACATTATTTCTGAAGTGCAGATCACACCAAACAGAGAGTTAAGGGTGTGTTTAGTATCTCACACTAAATTATCAATAGTACTGAAAGATCCGTAATTCAAATTATGCTTTTTGTTATACATGTGCATTTCAAATGAAACAAGTAAAAGCTAGATCAATACAGTTGTGTAATTTGTACATCACAGTGAAACCCCAATCACTATCAAAACACAGCTTGCATTTGTATCTACAAACCATATCATAACAGTCATAGTTTCTAGATGACAGTAGACTTTTGCTTCTACTCATTCAGTTTGAAGAATATACAAAAATCAATAGGGTTTTTTCACATTTGAGAAAGAAAGAACTATTTTTAAAAAAATCAAATACATAGGATAAAGGATCTTACTGCCTCAAGATATGAAGAATAAAGATCACTCTGGATTTGTGTGATTTTGACCAAGAAAGACTCCAAACTGCTACCAAATTACAGGCCATAAACTGTACTATAATACTTTATTTATTTATATTTTAAAAATGAGAATCAGATCCCCTTCAGATATCACTGGACAGTATCTCCCAACATTCCTCAAAATTGGCTAAGTTGGCTAGGGCTGATGGAACTTGAAGTGCAACAACATCTAGAAGATTGAATTATTCCCACCTCTGACTTTATATTTACATGTATATACCATTGTACTATTGACCAAAAACATTCTGGCACAATTATGGTGCAAGAATTTATAGACTTTCATGAATTAGGATCATATCTATAGAGACATTTATCAAGAAGCTGAATGTGCCATCCTCCCTGCACCCACAACCTGGATTAATATAGTCTTTGTCAACATGAACCACCATTAAGTGAAATTGATTATCAGAGCTGGCCCTACTATCAAGGAGATGGAGGTAGCACCCTCAAGACTCTATTTTGTTCTTATTCCCCAATTAGAATGGACTCACTCAAATATATGTATGTATAAAATGCCAAATTCCTGTTAATTCAATAGATACCTTGTACTGAGAGTAACAATTTGATTAGTTCTGATTCAGAATATCTGGTGTATAATGAAAGGCCAGAAGGGGGCTCAACAGATTGCCCATTTTAGTGCCGGACTGGGGCAGTGGCAACTACATGCTGCGGCCCCAATCTCGCCTTTCTGTAGCACAAAAAGGAGCTGCAAAAAGCCCTGGAAAGGGCACCATAGCCCTGGAAAGGGCACCATGGCACAGCTTTTCTGCACTCCTTTGATGCTGCATCATGTAGACATAGCGCCAGAGGAGCACCATGACACTGCATTCCATATGGTGTGGTGCGCAATGTCACATTGGCCTGGGGGTGGAGTTCGTCCATATGTCATGTGGATGCGACACCCCGACTCCATCCCCAGGGCGGCCTTAATGGCCGGTCTCTACAGCCTCTAAGTTTCTGAATGTGTTATCAGTGTATTTTTCTTCTCTGCCAGGAGAAGAGTTCGTAGGATTCCCTGCCTTTTCCCTACCTTAGGTGCCAGATAACATGCAAGGGATGTTCGACAGCAAAAGGTCTAGTGTACCCATGATGATTTTCCAAACGTGAGTTATACACACACATCCATTTCCTTCATGTATGCTCTTTATTACAAAACTAAATTATAAAAATACAGTATATTAAGAAAAAGCAATTGAATATTTTAAAACTACATTATTTGAATTACATCTTCATAATAATCACATAGTTTATTTATACTCCACTTTTCTGCAGCAAGCTGTTTCTCATGCAGCTCACAATAAACATGATATGGGGGTTGGCTGGGAAATTAAAAAGGCATTTTAAAAACAGTAAATTGAAATAAAACAAAATCAGTACTACTAAAACAGGATAAATTCACTGTTAACAGTTCAACCATCGAAGCTTAATGCAAATGCCAAAATGAACTGCTAAACAGCGTGTTTAATATATTCCACTTTATTCTTTTAATAACCCCCAGTGGTACAAAGCACAATATCAAAAAGGTGGCCAGGTTTCTTGACTAAGCTATATTCTGTGCTTTGAAAAACCACTAGAGCCAGGTGGTTGTTAAACTCCACGTTGTAATTATGCTGGGTTTCATTGTTGCTTGTTATGACAAAGAGGAGGTCAAAGATAAGCCTATTATCCAGTTTGTCATAGAGTCTGCCAGAGCTTGGAAATAACAACATGACCCATAAAACTTCACTTTGAGGGGTAATGGGAATTATGGCATTATTTTTACAAATTAAAAGAATAACTGATAATAGTGTCATGAATAATGTTTATTTGTAATTCTAAAGCATCATTCAAGGAGGCAATCATTTTGGAGGCTTTATAGTCATTTTTTTAAAACCAGAAAAATATGTTTAACATGCTTCTTGAAGAACAGAAATTAACACCATTTTCCTTCTCCCCTACATAAATCACCTTTATAAAATTTCAAGCTCTGGATCCCTTTTAGCCTAAGTTGGAATGATATGGTTAATCAGCAAGTTTATTAATGATGTTACATAGAACTAACTGGGAGTCCTAACAACACCAGGAGGACCATTTGGTCTGCCCTTATTTTACAGAAATTACATTCCACCTTCCATATGGATTTGTGACCATGCATTGTACTGTATTGTAAAAATTGTAAGCACTTTTCTAATATTTGTACAGAGACTCTCCATATCCACTATTAAATAGTTTCTACTTAACATACATGGATTGCTGCATAAAAATTACAAGTCCAACACATCATGTCATTATTTTGACATAATTAAATTTGAGGCATAAATGGACCCAAGTACATTAGAAACTGAGGCAAAAGATGGGATCCATAATAAAACTTGCAGTAATATAAAAGGTGAGAACAGGTAAGGCGTGAGATATGTAGACAACAATGCACTGATTTTGAGAAACAAGACAAGCTTTGACATCCTAGTGCAGAAAGGTAAATATGACTTTATAGGTATATAGAACCAGTTTGTAGTGGTTTAAGTGTTGGGCTACAACTCTGGAGAGCAGGTTTTAATTCCCCGTTCTACAATGGAAACCTACCAGAGGACCTTGGGTGAGTCAGCACACTCAGCTCTGTAAAACCCCATGATACGTTTGCCTTATTCAGAAATGACTTGGGCGTCAAACAGATGGGCCAAAAGTGCCACCGTCGGGCCACACTGGGCGCATGGCATTTACATGACACATACCCCGAACATGGCCAAAAGCCGCACCAACCCAAAAGATCCAGGCCAAAAAAGGAGTGGGGGGAAAACACTCCTTTTCGGCAGCCCGGTTCACGACTGCAGCAGCGGTCAATATCAGGACCAGGCACTTGCAGTTGGTGTGGTCCCACAGCAATTGGGGTGGGAGCAGCATCTGGCTGCTCCTTTTGCCCTGTCTGCTTGAGGCCTTGAAGACACACAAAGCAAGGTATAAAGGAAACTTGGTGGGATGACTTCCATGATTGTTATATACACATTGAAGTATGTAAGGTAAGAATGGGGTAGAAGAGGAAAGGGAGAAGGCAAAGGCAGAAATTAATGAGAATGGTCAGAATGAATCAGTTGAGAGCATTTTGGTAAAAACAAAATGGCAAAAGAAATAAGAACAGCATTGTAGTATGAGTTTGCTATAGGCCAGCAAACCAAGAAGAGGTGGTAACAACAACAACAACAACAACAATAATAATAGGATTTATTTGTATGCCGCCCAATCACTGGGAATCCGAGCAGTTTACAACAGAGGGGATAATAGACGGTTCCCTGCCAACAGGCTTACAATCTAAAAATTCCTGTTAATATTTAATTAATTGGTAGATTACGCTTTTCTGAAACAAATTTCAGAAATCTCCAGGATGCAATAATTAGTAGTTATGAGGGGGATACTTGACTTGACAGTACTTTATGTGCAAAAAAGACATTGGCGCATTACAGATGCGCCGCTAGTGCATGGTAGGGTTGCCTCGGTGTGTATTAGGGTTAGGAAGGGGCGTCCCTTCCGGATGCCCCTCACCCTAATACGGACCGAGTCCATACAAAATGGTGGCACCCTATGTACATGGGCGCCGCCATTACGACGTCATGAACGTGCCGCCTCCAAACGAGGCGGCACGGACGTGACGTCCTTGCACCACGTGAGGGCGCTTAGAGCGCCCTTTACAAGGCACAAGAAGGAGCTCCGAAATGGAGCTCCTTTTGGAGTTTGCGTCGCTGGTGCAGCCTTCAGATGGCTGCGCCACCAGCGAAGAGGAGAAAGGGGCCAAGCGGCCCCTTTCTCCTCCTCCCCGACTGCCTGGAAGGGGTGTCCTTGGGCCAAGCCCCAAGGAACCCTTTCCAGGCCAGCGGGGAGGAGGGGGCTTTTGCCTGGAGGACCAGAGCGGATCGGGGCCTCCAGCAGCTGGTGGGGGAAAGGGGAGGGTGCAGCCGCCCCAAAACGGGGCAGTCTGTAACCTGCCCTTTTGTAATTTTGTGCTCATCAGTTTGAACATGACAAGCAGTGTGATACAGCAACAAAGGAAAAGCAGTGCGCCTTTGGCTTACATGGGGGATCCGTTGCAGACGCCCCCCCCCCCGCGTAAACCAAAATGCGCGTATGCTTGAGCCCCATTCATTTGAATGGGACGTGCCGCTCCTTTCACCCTGCACACTCCTGCACGGCTCTACAAGGGCGTGAGCACATGCTCAAACCCGCATATGATGCGGCCACGCTGTACTATTTTAGCCCACATTAATAGAACCATAGTTTCCAAGTCTAAAGAAGTAATACTCACAGTATATTCTCTGCTGGTCAGGTCTTATCTAGAGTACAGGTCTGAGCACCTCATTTTAAAAGGTATACAGACAAATTGGAGCAGGTTGAGAGAAAGGCAACAAGGATGATAAGAGGTATGGAGAACAAAACATGAGGAACGAATGATGGAGTTAGATTTGTTCAGCTTGGGGAAGAGATGACTGAGGGTGATGACATGACTGTGCTCTTGAAATACTTCCAAGGGCTGTAATAAAGGAGGGGCATTATCCTCTGATGCCCCAGAGAGTAGATCCTGAGGATTTGGACAGGATCCTTGAAGGAGAGCCTGGGTATGTGCACTGGACACTTGTCCTTCCTGCTCATAAAAGCAGCCAAAGGGGGACTGGCTGAGTAGCTAGTGGGAGTAGTGAAAACCTCATTGCAGCAAGGCAGAGTTCCATCTTGTCCAAAAGAAGCTATAGCGAGGCTTCTACTAAAAAAAAATCGAACCTTAACCTGACTACACTGGGTAACTACCAAGTTACAGAAGGGTAGATTTTTATTGCATGGTAGAAGGAACTTTTTGAAGTAAGGCCAATTTGGCAACAGAACCAATTGCCTAGAGAAGTGCTGAGGTTTCCTTTTCTGGATGTCTTCAAAAAGAGACTGAATAAAACCAAATCAAAAATCCACAAAAGATTTTGACCAACTAAAATGCAAAAAAACACATCATGCAACCTTTTGAAGCTCCACTGGCTTCTTCATCTGGCAAAATATGTTTTAAAAAATCATATAGGAGAAGAAAAGTGATGAGGTTAGAATCAAAGACATATATTTTGTGTCAGATATTGTTTCTGTTGTAATTCAGTTCGTTTGGAAGGCTCTCCATGCAGGCATAGACCACACTCCTCTTGGCAATGTGGGGACTGAGAAGACAGTAAAATTTAAGCTCACCCTGGATCCCCAAAACAATTACTATACTGCTGTTAATAGAGTTTAAACTGTACTGCCCTTTGTCTCAGACTGCATCCACACAGCGGAAATAATCTGGTTTGACACCACTTTAACTGGCATGGCTCAATGCTATGGAATTCTTGTAAGTTAAAGTGGTGTCAAACTGGATTATTTCTGCCGTGCAGATGCAGCCTAAGTCACATTTGTCAGGGGCAACAAATAAAACATAACACACAATCAAGCCTGATCAGTTCCTCACATATCTCTACCAAAAAAAAAAATGACACAGCTGTTATTACAAATCTACAGTATCACATGGAATAGCATGCTCAGCTGGTACAGAACACCTCATGCAGTACATTTCTTCTTGTTGCATAGAAACAGATATTAAGCAAGAGAAACAAGGTATGATTATGATGGCGGAGGAGGAACTCTGTATTTAATAATAGAGGGTTGGAGAGGAGGATGTACAGTGGGCTTCCTCTACTCTGTTCTTTGGGGATTAAATTGACATCCTACATCTAGATGAGCCCACACAGTGATACTAATTTCACTGTTTGGCTGGTTAGCTATGGCTAAAACATTGAAGTGAGAGGTTAGAAGAGAGATCATGTACAGGACTGGAATCACTTTAAACTTCCCAGATTCTGTTTGACAAGTGCCCAGTGAACATCTATGATTCTATGATCCACCTTTTACTGAGCTGGACCACTGGCCAATTTAGTCTAAGAAGCTCCCCAGGGCCACCAAAAAATATTTCCCAGCCAGAAATCCTTAGATATTTTCATAAATGAGAGAGGTTGCTAAGAGTTTGCGGTGGTGTGTGTGAAAACCATCCATATGCCTGGCTCCGAGCAACATTAGCTAAGCAGCTATGGTTTTGTAGAAAAGTGGGGGAGGATTTGGATAGGTGCTAGTTCTTATGCCGGACAACTGCCAAAATTACCCTATAAGCAAATATCAGAAGCTTAGAATGACCCATTCTGTATTGCCAATGGTCATTTGGAACCATGTAGTAGTTGCCTCAGCAGTGGTGTAGAGATAAATAAAGTGCAGACCCAACTACAGTATTGTATGAATTGTATCAATTCCTATGCCAGTATTGTATGAACTATATGCACTCCTATGCCAAACCACCACAAAAAGCAGGGCCATCACCACCTCCCACCAAATCTAAAACAGCTGCAACCAAGTCCACAGTTCATCCCAAACTATATCCAATTCCAGGAGACATACCCATCAGAATGATACAATGCATCCAAATAAAAAGTGATATCCAGGTGTTTTTGATTTTTGCATAAGTAAATGCTCAAACAGACGACCCAAAAGGTATGCACTGGGATCACGCCGCCACCATTCATGCCGGGACCATGGTAACCGCACGCACCCAGTCCCAATCTGTACCACCACTGTGGTCCTGAACTAGGCCTCCAAAAAGGGGTGGATTTTTCCCACTCCTTTTTGGCCTAGCTCTTCTGGGTTGGGTTGGGCTCAGTGCAGCTTCTGGCCAAATTCAGGGTGTGTGTCGTGTAAACTCCATGCCCCCAATGTGGCTTGATGCATTATATCAGTCTGATGGGTATGTCTCCTGGGTCAGAATACTTTTGGTCCATGTGTTTGAGACCTAAGAAGATTATTGCACCAGGGTTAAAACGTTCCCCGGTGCATTCTAACGGAGGTGAGCATGGAGCGTGACGGGAACCCGATGGGGCCCAGAACGCTAGTTTACTGCACAGTGGAACGCCGACGCCGCCGAGCATTCCCATCGGGTTCCCATCAGTAAGCATCCCCAGAAATGGCATCCCCTGGAGCCCGATGGGAATGCTCGGCGGTGGCAGCGTTTCGCTGTTCAGTAAACTAGCGTTCTGGGCCCCATCGGGTTCCCGTCATGCTCCATGCTCACCCCAGTTAGAACGCACCGGGGAACGTTTTAACCCCAGTGCAATAATCTTCTAAGTGAACTTTACCCCCACCTTTACAGTGCATGCTCTCCCCCCATTTGAGTCTGAACTTGAAACCAATTCCCCTGTCCTCAAGGCCCTAGAAAATGTGTGTGCTAAAAGCTCTGTTCCAGTTCTGATCTCTTGCCTCCAACTGCTGCTGCCATCTTCTTTCAAGAGAGTGTTAACCATGCCTCCAACTGTCTCACTTTCTCCATAGGATGCTTTAAGGTGTGGGAAAAACCTTCCAGTACATGATGGTTGCCTGGATCTACCACTAACATCTTCTGCCCCACAGGTCTTGCTGCTGGTTGAGTTGGTACCATTTGTGAGGGTGGTCTGCTTAGCTTGAGCTTTGAGGGGGAGATGGTGCTTGCTCTTTGTTCTAAATAAATAAAAATTGATACCTCTTTGCCTTACTTTCACAGTCAAATAACCATACTTTTCCAGGTTATTCTTGAACAATTTTCCTTATAAACCAAGCAAAAGCTGGCTGACCGACTAATAGAAAATGGTAGATTTCCACTAGATCATGTCCAATAGCTGGTGTTCATCTCTCTGGACTGTGTTTAATTATTTATTTATGTCTAATATTTGTATGCTGCCTTTCAGGGCAAAGACCTCATTAAGTGGTTTACTGAATGCAATTAAAATGATTAAAAACTTTAAAAATACAAATTCAGTCCAGTCATATCAGCTAATGACCACTTACCACTTTAAAGCAGTTTGAAATCAAACTCAGACATTAATTGCAGAACTGACTGTTGTAGATACTTTTCAAATACAGTTGCCCCTCCGTTTTCCTGAACTTGAAGCCCAGTCTCAATTATTTTCTGTTCTTTAACCCTGAAAAGGTGTTGTGTGAGTGCAGCCATTCAGGATTTAGCTCTAGACCAAAATGCTGGCCTGACTTTTATCATAGAGACCTGATTGATTGAATGGAATACCTGTGATGGGGAGTTTGTGTTCCAGATGATTCTGTGGTATGACTTATTAAGAGATTAGGGATGAGATGTATAGAAATTAAATTATATCTTTATGTGAATGCTGTCTCCTGCGATGGCAATTTAAGTAGAATCAGAGTGCAATAATTATGTAGTACTCGGACACCCTGATTAATTAAATATGCTAAGATGGCACTGGCTGCATAGTTAATGCCTCCCTGTGGGATGGGTCTATTTCTCATTGCTGAAAGGAGGCAGTAAATAAATTCTTCCCTTGACACAGCAGGCTTGGGAGGATAGAGGCCAATTTCAAACAGTCCATTCTTGCCAAGGTGACTGAACAGGCAATGATCCGTTTTTAGCTTTTTCAGCCAGTACTGTGAGAGTACTGTGGGTTTGACCCAGCATGATGTAGTGGTTTGAGTGTGAGACATTGACTCTGGAGCGTTGTGTACCTTTAAGTCATTTCTGACTTCTGGCGACCTTAAAGCAAGCCTAGCATGGGCTTTTGTTGGCAAGATTTATTTAGAGGAAGTTTGCCATTGCCTTTCCCTGAGGCTGAGAGTGTATGACTTGCCCAAGATCACCCAGTTGGTTTCATGGCCAAGCTGGAATTAAATCTTGCTCTCCAGAGTCATAGTGCAACATTCAAATCACTACATCACACTGGCTCTACAATTCTGGAGACCAGGGTTCAAATCCCTGCCTGGCCATGGAAACTCATTGGATGACCCTGGACAAGTCACAAGCTCTCAGACTCAGAGGAAGACAGTGGCAAACGTGTTCTGAACAAATCTTGCCAAGAAAACCTGTAATAGGAGTGCCTTAAGGTCGCCATAAGTAGGAAGTGACACACACTAGTGCATGTGTGCATTATAACCGTACCTCCTACGTGTAGAGGTTTGCATAAATCTCTTTTGAGCAAATGTGATTTTCTGTACCCCAGGTTTCTTTCTTTCTTTCTTTCTTTCTTTCTTTTTTTTTTTTTTTTTGGAGGGGGGAGTATTGGGCTTGAGCAGTTTGTGAACATAAATGTTATCTAAATTGCTTCAAATTACTTTTTATGGTGGAATCAATCAATTAGCTCAAGGTTTTTTGGTAACATTAAAAAGCTGTGTTTACTGGTTCCAAGAACTAGATTCTAGAATGCAAATTAAAATGTATTTTTATTAATACAGCAAAAGGGATTACAACATTCACACAAAGCACACACTCATACAAGAACTAACAGATGAAAGGTAAATTAAATGGATTAGAGGTTAGAAGGTGGGGACTATACATTCGCAATGCAGCTGCCAGAAGTCCGGATCAGAGGGAAAACTGCAGAGAAAGTGGACTCAGAACGCTATCAGCAATTCTGAAGAGTCTAGGTAAAATCAAAAGGAGGAAGTTACTATATAAAATCTAAAAACACTCATGAAGTAGTTTTAAATCACCTAGCCTGTTACTGCCAAAATAAAGCTGCTTCGGATCTCTTTGGAGGTATGCTGTTTAAATAATGCATGGGTCCTAAGAGTCCAGAGGTTGTGCCAAAGCTACACTCCATTCCTAAGCACCGGAGTGCAGTTTTGGTGCAGCTTCCGGATTCTTAGGACCCATGCATCATTTAAACAGCATATCTCCAAAGAGACCTGAAGCAGCTTTATTTTGGCAGTCTGTAACAGGCCTAAATTCGTACTTCTTAGTCGCACTCAAAATGGAAGCCATTTTGGAATTCCTCCTGAACAGAAGACTGAAATGTAGGACATGTCCTGGAGAAGGAGGATGTCTGATCACCTGCCACAAATGATGCAATTATCACCCTTAAATCTTGCCTGACTTTGCTAGTAGCCTGGATGAGAGTGAATTAATTCAGATTAAATCGAGATGATTTGGAGGAGTTACAGATGGAGCACTGTCTGGAAATCCAGTGGGCATGGGTGGGAAAGAGGACAATTGGACTGTATATTTTAACCTTGTAAGCCGCCCCAATTGCATTGTGTAGAGAGGCGGGATATAAATACATTTTATTATATTTTTATTATTATTACAATAACGCTCTGGCACACATTTATACCTGTGTTTTGGAATGGTTTTATACAATTTTTCATGTTGCTGCATGGTTTCATTTTCTCTTCAATGGTTACTGCTTTTTCTGTGCCCAGCGTAGCCCTAGGCGGGTTTCAGAAAGGTAAGACAGGAGGAGCTTCAATGAATTAAACACCAGGAGGAGGGCAGGGAGCAGCGTTGCCAATTTCCCTGGAATCCAGGGAATTTAATTAATTTCTTCCAGGGATTTGACTGAATATTCCAATAAATATTGGGGAATTCCAGGGATTTGAGATTTGGGTAAAACATTGCGGGGAATGTCTTCGAGGCTTGTTGGCAACACTGGCAGGGAGCTCTAGGGCTGATGCTGTTGTTAACCACCTTTGAGTTGATCTCTCGACTCATGGCAACTCTGTCCTCCACTGTTCTGCTTATTTTGTTTGTTTGTCTGTTTTATTTTTATGCCGCCTTTCTCCCAAAAAAGGGACCCAAGGCAGCTCACAATATAAAAGCACATTAAAACAAAAATTTAAAATATATTAACACAACATTGAAATTTAAGGCATACAAAAGTTAAAAACATAATCTAAAAATCCGGAACAACCCCACTCCCCAAATAAAACCAGGCTTGCCTGATTTTAAAAAGCCTGCTGCATAGGAATGTGTCCATGACCTCCCTAATAGAGCCCCTCCATCTACTATGCGGCTTTCCTCTCTTCCTACTTCCTCTACCTTTCCTAGCATTATTGTTTTTTCCAGTGAGTCATGCCTTCCCATGGTGTGTCTGAGATATGACAGCCTCGGTTTTGTCATCTTGGCTTCCAGGGAGATCTCCGGCTTGATCCGCTTTAGGACCCATTTATTTGTCCTTTTTGGCCGTCCACAGGATCCTCAGCACTCTCTTAGGCTGGTAAACAAATATGTTTATATTGTTGAATGAGGAATATAAATATGGAAACACGGAAATACGAAAGACTATGGAATATATATATATATATATGGTTAGGAATCCTCAGCACTCTTCTCCAGCACCACTTCTCAAATGAATTGATTTTCTTCCAGTCTTGTTTCTTCGCTGTCCAGTTCTCACATCCATACATGGTTCCAGGAAAAAGAATGTATGATGCTAACTTTTGTGGCCAATATCACAACATTTAGGGCCAATGTGGATAGTTTATTCGTGGGAAACCACAGCCAGGTGTGTCAGCCTCAGTCGCATCTCTGCAGGATCCGCAGACACTGCGCAGAATACATTTGCATTAGGGAGCCTTGGTGGCGCAGTGGTTCAATGCCAGTACTGCAGCCAGAAGGTTGTGAGTTCTAATCCCAGGCAGGGCTCCCGGGTCCACTCAGCCGTCCATCCTTTTCTAAGTCGGTAAAATGAGTACACAGCTTGTTGGGGGAAACTGGCTTATGCATTGTAAACCACTGAGGGAGTGCTAGTGGTTTTATTATTAAGCGATATAGAAATATAAATGCTATTGTTATAAAGAGAGGCAGGTTGGCCCCAGTCCGCAAAGCTGGGATCCAGGCAGAGGAGCTTTTCTTCAGCTGACTTGCATGCAGATACACCATATTCAGAAAGGATGTTGGCAAACTGGAGCATGTCCGGAGGAGGTCCACCATAATGGTGAAGGGCCTGGAAACCATGCTTTATGACAGTGGTTCCCAACCTGTGGGTCGGGACCCCTTTGGGGGTCGAACGACCCTTTCACAGGGGTCACCTAAGACCATTTGAAAACACATATTTGCACGTAGCAATGAAAATAATTGCATGGTTGGGGGTCGCCACAACATGAGGAACTGTATTAAAGGGTCACGGCATTAAACAGGTTGGGAACCACTGCCTTATGAGGAAAGACTTAGGGAGCTGGGTATGTTTAGCCTTGGAAAGAGATGGTTAAGAGGTAGCTTGATAGCCCTGTTTAAGTATTTGAAGGGATGTTATATTGAGGAGGGAGTGAGCTTGTTTTCTGCTGCTCCAGAGACAAGGACCCAGAGACAAGGACCCTGCATCCACACTGCAAAAATAACCCGGATTGACCCCACTTTAACCTCCATGGCTCAATGCTGGGAAAGCCAGCATAGATAATAATAAGTCTGGGAACTGTGTTTTATTGTGGGCACCATTGATCTCTGACAAATGTCTCACAAAACCCCAGTTCCCAGATTCCCACAACATTGAGCCAGGACCGTTATGAAACCGGATTATCCTTCCAGTGCGGATATATTGTAGACATTCCTTGTTTCTATGGGCAGCAGTTCGAACCCGGAAACCGAGAGCCTGGTATCAGTTTATTTATTTCTGCGTCTATCGCTGACGTCGAGGTGCACGCTGACGTCATCGGAGACCTGGGAGGTGCTGTTGGCGCTGGTGTTAGCAGCAGCAGCAGCATCCTTTTCCCTGGAAGGGCGGGGCTTGCTGGGCGGCATTTCCGGGACGGGCGGGCTCTAGGCGCGGCAGCCTTGGCTGGAAGCGCGCGCGAGCAGAGTTGACTATATATGGTCAAAGCCAGGGGGAGAGCGCGAGCGAGCGAGGAGGAAGAAAAAGCGGTGCGAGCGGGCGCTTCCTGGTTGTTGGTGCCTCTGGGAGTGGACGGCGCGGTCGGGCGAGGATTTTGGCTCTCCATTCTAAAAAGGTGGCATTTGTCGCAGCTGAGAAGCGAAGATGCCTCATGAGCTGAGTAAGTGCTGCAGCCCCTCCATGGAAGAAGGAAGGAGGGAGGGAGGAGGGTCGCCCCTGGCCATGCCAACGCCTGGCTCTGGCTGTCACCCAGGCACTGCTCTCCCTTCCCTTCCCTGCCTCTTGCAAGGGAAGGGAAGGAACCATTATTCCACGTTATTTCCCATAATTCCACATTATTCCACCTTGAGGGGCTCCCTGCATTGCAAAGTATCCCCCTCCCATGATATATGTGTGTATATATATATATTGTCAATTTGCACAATGCAATTAGGAAAATTAGGGCAAAGAAAGGGTTCCATTTATATATATATATATATAACTGGCAATTTGCACATTGCAATTAGCAAAATTGGGGTTTCATCATCTGTCCTTTCCCTCTCAATCCCTAAGAGAATTGGGAAGGTGAGCCACTATGGAGCCTCTCTCTCTCTCTCTCTCTCCTCCCATTTAGTTGATATTCCCAGCAACAAGTTATATAGGGACTGCTTGAGTTGTTGTTGCTTGTTGTTTTTTCCAGAGGTCTTGGTGATCCATTGCTGCTTGTATTCTTATTATTGTTGTTGTGTGGGGATTATTAGGCTATTTGTTTAATGGGAGGGAGGGGATAGTGGGATTTGTTTTCATACTGTATGGGTTTTATTACTGTTATTATTACTGTTGTAAGACACCCCGATCGTATCGAAGAGGCAGGATAAAAATAATTTTATTATTATTTTCATTAGTATTAATATTTTATTATTATTATTATATTTTTATTTTATTTTTATTATAAAATATTTTTATTTTATTTTTATTTATTTTATTTTTATTATTATAAAATATTTTTATTTTATTTTTATTTGTTTTATTTTATATTATTATTATTATTATTGTTATAAAATATTTTTATTTTTATTTATTTTATATTATATTATTATTGTTATTAAAATATTTTTATTTTATTTTTATTTATTTTACATTATTGTTATAAAATATTTTTATTTTATTTTATTTTTATTTATTTTATTTTTATTTTTATTTATTTTATTTTATATTATTGTTATAAAATATTTTTATTTTATTTTTATTATTATTAAATATTTTTATTTTATTTTTATTTATTTTATTTTATATTATTATTGTTTTAAAATATTTTTATTTTATTTTTATTTATTTTATTTTATATTATTGTTGTTATACAATATTTTTACTTTATTTTATTATTATTAAATATTATTATTATTATTTATTGTTACTATTATTATTTTAATCTCTCTCTCTCTCTCTCTCTCTTTTATTATGTGTAGAAAAAGTGTTCGCCAGCCTCCCTCAGGTCGAAAGAGGCGTCTCCAAAATCATTGGGGGAGACCCGAAGGGCAACAACTTTCTGTACACGAACGGGAAATGTGTCATCATTCGCAACATCGATGTAATGTATCCTCTCCCTTTCCTCTCCCCTTCCCTTCCTTTGTAATATGTGCTTTATTTTAAATACTGTATATAGCTTTCCTGAGGGCTAATTCCAAGGTCAGGCTGGTCTTGGGGCAGTTGGATAGGGAATGCGTTATTAGGTCCAGAAGAGGAAAAATGACTCACAGGAGCTGAGAATAAACCAAGAGATGAGCTTTGCATCCAGGAATTGCCTTCTTGGAACCTAAAATGGTGGTGGTTTTGTACAGAGAGGTGTTGTGGGTCGTGTTTCTAATGTTGACCCTAATGAATGGTGAACGTTGGATTTTTATTTATTTATGGTATTTATACCTGCCCTTCAGCCCTAAAGGGTTGACTATTTATATGTATATAAAATATTTATGCATCCGCACTGGAGCAATAATCTATTTTGACACCGCTTTAACCAGCTTGGCTCAAGGCTATGGAGTTCTGGGAATGGTAGTTTGTTGTGGCCCCAGAGTGCAGCTTGCAGAGGTACACTTTTTGGACAAGTTGACTGAGAAGAACTGTGGCGGGTGCTGATAACTTAGGTCCAAAATACTCTGCATAAATATTCCAGTTTGAGCCCTCTTTAACTGTTTTGTGAGACATTTAGGCCTGTTACAGACTGCCAAAATAAAGCTGCTTTGGGTCTCTTTGGAAGTATGCTATTTAAATGATGCATGGGTCCTAAGAGCCCAGAGGTCGCACCAAAGCCACACTCCATTCCTAAGCACCGGAGTGCAGCTTTTGGTGCAGCTTCTGGATTCTTAGGATGCATGCATCATTTAAACAGCATACAGTACCTCCAAAGAGACCCAAAGCAGCTTTATTTTGGCAGTCTGTAACAGGCCTTAGTCTTCTCTGTCAAAGAGTTCTGGGGCCCCAACAAACTACAGTTCCCAGAGTTTCATAGCCAAGACAGTTAAAGCAGTCTCAGATCGGATTATTGCTGCAGTATAGATGAAGCCGATATCGTGATGCTAAAAAATTCTTAAGAATTCAACTTCACCTCCTTTCTCTCGTTGTGCTTTTCATTATCTTACAATTAACAGAGGCAGAATCCAGTGGTTGCCTCCCCCATTTTTTTTTTACTGGGATGTGCTTCATTAGGGAAATGTTTTTGGATGAAAATGAGAACTTGTAAATGTCTTCCTTTTTTAACATAGCATGGTTTAGACTGTAATTACAAAAGGCTTTTTGCGGTTGCTTATGTTGCCTCGGGACAGAGCAGCACAGTCAGCAGTTCTGGGGCCTAATGCTATGGCCAGCAGCAAAGAAACTGTCATGGTATTTAAATTTAAGGTCCAAAATGCAGAAATCATCCAGTTTGAGACTGCTTTAACTGCCCTGGTTCAGTGCTAGGGAATCCTAGGGATTGTATTTGGTTGTGGCTTCAGAGCTATCCTGACAGAGAAGGCCAAATGTCTCACAGAACTACAGTTCCCAGAATTCCCTAGCACTGAGCCAGGGCAGTTAAAGCAGTCTCAAACTGGATTATTTTTACAAAGTGTTTTGGACTTAAGTTATCAGCACCCACCATAGTTTTTCTCAGTCAACTCATCTAAAAAGCGTACCTCTGCTAGCACTGTTTGTGTTTCTAGGGACACAGCCCTTCAGTCTGGTGAAACTTTTTATTACTGGGAATTACTCATGGAAAATTCCTCTTTGCAGTGCTGAAAACCATATGGTTAGGCATTTCTTACATGGACAGTGTTGATTTTTGGAAGTGACTAAAAGAAGATTCCTGTGTTACAAATACATAATATTGCTGCTAGTGTCTTTAGAGAAGCCAGACATTACATTTTGCAGAAATCATTTCCAAATCATTATGTGGAAATAACCTTTGACAGATTTGTTGTGGTGTGCATTCCCTGCCCAACTGAGTCCCAACCCAGTTCTTTATGATGGATCTAGAGCTGGGGGAGTGTTCTCAGATTGTGGTGCTTATCAGGAATGGTCTGCCTCCAGAGCTCAAAATGGCATCTGACAAATCCCTGTACTCCTGGAAGGAAGAGGGACAGATTGTGGTGACCCCAAATCTTGGCTGGCCGTCCATTAAAATGTATGAATACACATAAATAATTACAGGAGGGGAGGGAAGTTGTACAACTTGGAAAGCAAAATGTTGTGATATAGTTGGATTGGAGAAGGAGGCTTGTTCCGTTTCATTAATGGAGCCCTTCCAGTATTGTATTGTGATCTGTAGAAGAGTAGGCAGTAATCAAACCAAACCATGGGGTTTGGTGCCTTTACTGTCACTCACAGTACACTTCTGTTTGGTGATACATCTGCCACAGGAGGACTACCATGGACACAGTTTGCTAGCCTCTGCAGATGTGTGCAAGGATAACAGAAAGGCTGGTTATTGCTTCATTCAAGTTGACCATTGTGAGAATAAAATTAAAGTGTATACAGTGAGCCTTCTGTATCCATGGATTCTATATTCATGACTTGAATGCACAGTTTGATATTTTCAAGCCACCATCCATGTCTTGAAAATATTCCAAAAATATCAATTCCAAAAATAAAACCTAGATTTTGCTATGTCTATAAGGAACACCATTTTACTATGCCCCTGTATATAATGAGACTGGAATACTAAGAATACTGTTGAGATCAAAACTACAATTTTATAAAATCACATTTGCATTCCATTCCTCTTCCAGCAAAGTCAAGGCGGCATACATACCCCAGTGCACCACTTGTTCTCATGTACTGTATTCCAAGCCCATCGTGAATGCAGTTGTGTGTATGAATATAGAGTATGTTGGTTCTGGCATTTGGATAAAAAACAAAAACAGTCTTGGAAGACTTTGAAGGCTACCAGTAATTATGGAATAAGCTTTTGTAGACTAGACTGCATTTCCTGAGATGTGTGAAAGCAGAAAACACAAACACAGGTGTAAAGCAGGTAAAGTGATCCATTGTCAATGATATTCATATAGTAAAACTGACAATTATTTATTTTATGGTTTTTATACCCCGCCCTTCGGCCCTAAAGGCTATCAGAGCGGCTTATTAGCCTGACGCTTAAATATATTCAAAATAATCATGACTGTTCACAGTAACTGGTGTAACGTGATAGGAAACAAATCTCTTAATTCATGCCCTGATGGAGAAAACCAAAATTTTGGGGAATTTAGCAGCTTTCACTCTCTTTAAAATTCCTTTATTGCGGAATGGCAGCGTCCAGCTTGGAAGTAGCATTTTGTGTGACTGAACAGGCTTCCTGGTTGTATCTGAATGTTGTAATTCTGAATCATAGAGTTGGAAGAGACCACAAGGGCCATCCAGTCCAACCCCTTGCCATGCAGGAAATCCAAATCAAAGCATCCCCAGCAGATGGCCATCTAGCCTCTGCTTAAAGACCTCCAAGGAAGGAGGTCTTTAAGCAGAGCATTATAAAGAATGTTTTCAACACCATGCAGCCATCATCCTCACTAAGGTAGTAAACCTGAACCTGGACTCCTGTGATGGAAATACTGAACAGAAAATTAAGCACCTACCTTTCTCCCCATCATGTACACATATACTTGGAAATGACATTAAATTATGTAAAACTGACTCACATCAAGTTGGGCTGAAGACTGTAGCTTTTGACTCTGATCTCCTTATTGGTTGGTTGGCTTTGGCAACCCACCATGTGAGATAAGATGTAGCATCCAGTTGTGCATCATTGAAGGTTCCACCATCCTCTTCTCAACACTTTACACAACTTAACCACCACCACCCCATCACAAACACTACACTTTTCCTTAAACAGAAAAGGTTGAAGATTGTAGCTCTCGAGTGTTTAATTTTAGTCTAGGTGTGTCAGCTTGATTTAAATAGGGGGTGAGGCAGCTTCTTAATTATGCACCATGCTTGTGAACTGTGTTTGAGTTGGGAGGGGGTACAATTTTGACACAGCAAAATTTCAATGCCTCCATTAACAAACCTTTAACAAAGAAGCTTTTTTATAAAGTCTTCTTATGGCCACCCAGTCCCCCTTTCCTCCTTGTCCTCTATCTAGCTTGACATTTTTAGTAGCACAATAGGAAGAATGGTGGAGGGCTGGAGAAATACAGACTTCTAGTTTCTGTGTAACTGAGGTATACTTGTAGTGATCAAAGAGAAAGCATAGTATAATCTAGCAGTAATTCGTTCAGAATTATATTTCAACAAGCAGCCAGCCATTTGCTAAAATATGTAAGCCCATCAAGTAAATCATTCAAGGAAGGATCAGTGAAAATGTGATAGATTATAAATTAATATAAAATAAGTTGTCAGTTCATATAGGTAGACTTTTTCACCCTTGACAATATCTTTCAGGCATCTTGTCCTGCTGGGTTTATAACAAGCAATCTGGGAGGTAAGGTGCACCACGTGGAAGTTCTTAAAATGTTCTAGAAAGCACCATGAAAACATCAGTTAAGACTGGATTATCCAACTGCATTAATATTTTACTTTGGTGGCTCCCTCTTCCACCACAGTATTAAAGAGTAAGTTGCAGGCTGTCACATGTATATCACATTTCAGTGCTTGGGGGGGGGGAACCTTTTTGAATTAGAGTACTACAAAGCTGAATGCATTTAAGTTTTGGTTGATTGGTTCTTCACCACCCTTAAATATGTTGTTCTTTTTTTCTTTCAGAGCTTTCTTATGCCTGTTACTGACTGCCAAAATAAAGCTGCTTCGGGTCTCTTTGGAAGTATGCTGTTCAAATGATGCATGCATCCTAAGAATCCGGAAGCTGCACCAAAGCTGCACCCCAGTGCTTAGGAATGGAGTGTGTCTTTGGCGTGACCTCCGGACTCTTAAGACCCATGCATCATTTAAATAGCATACCTCCAAAGAGACCCGAAGCAGCTTTATTTTGGCAGTCTGTAACAGGCCTTAGTTTCTGGTTTCAGCGACTTGTCAAAGTGGGTTTCTCTTGTTTGTGTTTGCTGAAAGAGGCGGTGTGAATGTTTGATGCTACAGAAATGATCATAGCCTTAATGTTCTAGCTTTAGTCTTTTTAGTAAATGAGTACCCAGCTTGTTGGGGGCAATTGGCTTAGACGTTATAAATTGCTTAGGGAGTGCTAGTTCACTGATAAGCATTATAGAAATGTACCGTATATACTTGACTCTAAGTCAACCTCATGTATAAGCTGAGGGCAGGTTTTGGGGGCAGAATTATGGATTTTGATATGACCCTTGGAAAGGTCAAGGGTAAAACTTAGGGACATGCAACAAAAGATCCAAATGATGAAACAAAGGAAAACAATGCCAAAGAACCTACAACATTCTGGCAGGCATAATAGTCTTGGCTCACACTGAAGGATGAATGGAAGAGATAGCAGAGAGAGGTCAGTGCTTCCAAGACAGATACCACTCTTGCCTTTTCAGGGATGGTTCTCTTTTTAATAAGTCTAGTATTTACATTGACCCATGAATAAGTCGACCTAGGTTTTTGGGGTCAATTTTTCACTAAAATTTCTAGACTTATACATGAGTATATACAGTACTTGCTATTACAACAAAGAAGAAACCAACCTTTTAGTAAGTCTTGGTATTATCAACTGTATCTCTGGAATCTTTTAAATAAGAAATCATCAGATGGTGACATTCTAACCCCCCTCCATGGTGTGTACATGTGTGCTAAAAAACAGCAATTTGTCAGGTGAAACAAAAAGGCAAGAAAAGAGTAAAGTACAGCCGAGTTCAAATTTTCATCTACACTTCATTATCAGGAGCCAAACACAATGCATTGTGGGCTCACCTCGGCACACGAGAACTTCGTGTGCCTCTCTTCTGCACACATGAAAACAATAAAGGCTTCAATTTCATATTTAAAACAAACCACAGTTCTTTGTTATGTCTAAACTTGACATTGTTTCTTGCTATTTCAAATCAATCAGGTTTGAAACCATATTGTGATTTTCATTTATTTTAACTAGTATTGGGAATAAATAGTAAGCATTCTCTCCTCGTGCTCATTCTCATCCCCATATGCAGAGTAGCTCTGTTTGAGAAGTAGGATGAAAGACTCAGGCTTGGAGTGTGTGTTAGAAATGTACAGCTGGCTGCGTTAGGAATATATGCGCTTGAAACTAATTTACATACTGTAATTCTAAACCTCATTGCACAAATGAACCTTAACTTCATGTTTGTATACTTCCATGACAGACATGAGGGAACTGGAAACTCTTGCTCCCAATTTCATCTAATCACATGGTTTATATGTTAGCCTAGAGAAATTGAGTTTAGTCTTAACCAGTGCTGAGCCAATCGTGGCAACTTTAAACTATGGTTTACAATCCTGGCTTATTTTCATATACTGTTGTTACAATTGAGAAAATGGAAACAACTTCTCATTTCCTTATGGCCATGCTAGGGAGGCAGCAGAGCATGGCTGGAGAAAGGAAGGCCAAGAGAGGATGGGCTTCTACCGCCTGCAACCTCGCCTTGGTTTTCCAGAAGTAGGCAATACTTTTTGATATGTCACTCTTCTCTAAGCTTACAAACAATCTTCTCTCTGCCTTTGATGCCTACAACCCAGGTGACTGAAGGTGACCAGTCTGTTTTCATCTTGAGAGGCATGCCATGAACTGCAGACTGCATGGACACATGAGCCATAAGCATTCTTGAGCCACAGACTGGCCATGCATGTTCTCTAAAATAAAAATTTAAAACATTTTTGTATATTAATAGTACTACTAACACTTATCATCATCATTATCATCATTATACGGCTACTGTTGCTACTGTTGTTAGCATACAAACAAAACAAGGCTTGGGTAGGAAAAGGTGCCAAGAAATAAATCTACTCCAGATGCTGTGAAGAATGGAAAACTCAACAATTCAAATGGAAAACTCAACAATTCAAATTCATGGACAAAAAGTAATATTCTGTTATAAACTGGTATATGGAGCACCACTTTTTGACCAGTGATTGGTCATGGGAGTGCAAGCAGGTTTGGTGTGCCTTGCTTTACATAGCGGAAGAAAAGAGCCAACTGAAAGAAACAAGCAAGCATGCTGGAGGGCCTAGTGGTTGAAGGCTGCTAATTTCCCTGGCAGCACAAGTAAGCTGGGCAATATCCAGGCACATGTATTGCCCCCCCCCCAAATATTGGCTTCTGTTGTGCAGCCCAGGAAAGGAGCAGACTTCATCCGCCGCCATAAACTGCAGTGTTGGTGCTTTAATAGTATTTTAGCCATAGTCTCCTTGCATCCACAAGGACTTGGAAGATCTTTATCCATTGTCTATCAGCATTCACACCACAAGGAAGCAGATTTAAAGTGCATGAACATGACCTTGTATAGCATATTCTCTAAAACAAATTCATAGGATAACATCGAACTAAGATGATGCCACCCCAGGGCATGCCCAGATGCAACAGTGCATCTTTTTCAATAGCAGAGAACCCAGATTTAGCAGAACCCTTTAATAAAAACATAGCGAGGAAGCCAGAAGATACAAAACATCAGTTTTGCTTGAAACAATGTGTTGTGGTTGTTGTGTGCCTTCAGGACATTTCTGACTTATGGTGACACTGAGGGGACTCTTATCAGAGGGTCTTCTTGGCAAATTTTGTTGAGAGGGAGCTTGCCTTTGCCTTGACGCAGAGAGAGTGTGATTTGGTCACCCTGTGGTTTCCCATGGCTGAGTGGGGATTAGAACCCTGGTTATTGTAGTCATATTCCAACCCTGAAACTACTAAACCGTGCTGGCTCTCTTAAATGTACAGAGGGAGTGAACATGAAGCTATATCAGCTTTCAATCAATGGAATGCCTATTTCCTTGGCATACACTCTCAGCTGAGCAGGATGGAGAGATTGAGCAGCACCTGGCATACCTTGAGTTATGTTTGCATATGTCACAGACAGGAGGCTAGGCCCTAAGTAGTGGATTTGGTGATCATTTATGAATTGCTATTGTGTGTTTGATCCTTTTTGAAGGACCAATATATTCACTCAACAGGATGGGAGTGTTGGTGCATATGCTGGATGTCTGTATGGACATGAGAAAATGCTTTAGAGGTTTTATCATTTGGTACTTATGTAAAGGATATTTAAACTGCTTCACTGAATATGGTATGAATTCTTCTTCTGACCCTTTTAGGTGATCTGTGGATATCACATTTGGCCCAATGGTTCCAAAGGAAGAGCTTTTCTGCTATTTTGAGATCCTAGCTGAATAAACCCTCATTTAACAGAAGGAACTTTAGGTATCTTTGCTTATCTAGCAAACATTCAGTGACAGGTTGTGTGTGTGTGTGGCAGGGTGGAATTGTGATGTGTGGGTGTTGAAAGAAACTCAGTACCATACTGCTGATTCACTGGGACTCTGAATCACTTTTATAAATTTAAAACAAGGAATGCATGTTTTGTAATGATTTCAGTGATGACTGCTGTAGAGATAAGGTTTCTGGATGGAATTCTCTTCAAAATACAATTCTGTGAATTCATTATACTGTACACTAGGCATTTTACAAAAACTTAATTTAGAAAATATTAAAATGTTGTGCAAATGTTAGCCCCAGTACAGGTTCCTTTGTGCTTATATATTTTGTACTCAGGAGTTATGTATTATGGAGTTACTGTGTTATATTTATAGAAAGTGTGTTACAGGCTGGATGCCAAATATACAGGTGGAGGAACCACAGCAGTGTTAAGTAGCCACATTCTCCCCTCAGTTTTGATGACATGCTGGAAGTGCTTGTAGCTATGTTTGTCCTTTGCAATTATTTACAATATATCTAGGACATATGTTATGCAGTATAAATGGAAACACTTTTTTTGTTAGTGTGCCTATGTTTAAATCTTGCCTGAATGCTTAAATTGCCATCCATTCTGTCATTTTTCAAATCTGTATTGTAGAAGAGGCTTGAAAATAGGCAGTGTCTGTGGGCCAGTGTTTTAGGGCGAAATGTTTTATTACAACGATGGGGAAAACTGTGGTCCAAAAGAAGTAAATACACCATAAACTATGATTTGACCACAGCCACACAAGTGTTATATGCAAGCAAGTGGAAGAAAAATAAATAAAATAATATAAAATAAAATAATAATATAAATAAAATAAATAAAACAAAAAAAGAATGTCCAAATGTAAAAGACTGGATTCTGAAATTATAAGACTGTATGGAAATTAATAAGTTGACTCAGATGTTAAAACAAATCATTAGAAAAATTTGAAACACAGTGGAAAGTATTCATAGAATCATAGAATCATAGAGTTGGAAGAGACCGCAAGGGCCATCCAGTCCAACTCCCTGCCATGCAGGAAATCCAAATCAAAGCATCCCCAACAGATGGCCATCCAGCCTCTGTTTAAAGACCTCCAAGGAAGAAGACTCCACTACACTCTGAGGGAGTGTGTTCCACTGTCGAACAGCCCTTACTGTCAGGAAGTTCCTCCTAATGTTCAGGTGGAATCTCTTTTCCTGTAGCTTGCATCCATTGTTCCGGGTCCTTGAAAGTTTATTTGCAACAGAAAGGGGGTAATGAATTTGTAATTGGTTTAGATTAGGTAATAGAAATAGGTAAGTATTGGTGATAAGAGATATATAGTTTGGAGACAAAAAAGTAATGTCATAATGATTCAGTACCAAAAAATTTGACAAAATAATACTAATAGAAGTGATATTTTGTTTGTTATTAATGTATTATCTGTTTTTGTATAGGTGTTAAGTATGATGTGTGTTGTCCTTTTGTGATATGTTTTTTAAAATAAATAAATGTAACACAAAAACACCCAAAAAGATAATACCCAGTGTCTCAGTTTTTAAATCAGTTTCCAATTTGCCTTGTAGAATAGGATCCCTATTAATTTGAAACCCCTGAGTTGCTGATGGTTTGAATTTTGCATGCTTCTTGAAAGACACCAGCTTAAATTCAGAGTTGGGTTTTAGGTGCAGGCAGCTGAGTCTATAGATGGGGAGTTCCTGATTGTTTTTGCTTGGTGAGACATTAACTGTCTTCAGTGATGTGGTTTTTCTGGAAGCTTTTTTGGCTGTTTTGTTGGGAAACTCATTTACATGCTAGACTTCTTCAGTTTTGTTTATTAAATTCAAAATGTCATGTTAATGTTGGACACCGAATTATTATTTGACTTTTTAACAGCCAAAAAGTATTTGAACTGAAAAAGAATTGATTGAGGCCAAAAAAATAAGTCAATTATTCTTACTGAGATTTTAGAAATTATTTTTATTGGATTGCTTTTAAATAATTTAAACGTAAGTCATATGTTTAAAACCTAAGAAGAAAAAGAAGATGTTGAAATTAAGAAATTAGCCTAGATACTTCAACATCCCTGAAAATAGATATGCATTCAGAAATATATATATGATTTCTAAGACAAATCTTTGATTGTCCAACTTGACCTGTGTTACAATTGCTAATTGTATTCTAATAAACACATTTTTAAAACTGGAATACTCTGTGGAAAAGTGTTGTAATGTATGTTTTTCCCTTGGAAAACTTCCATCCCACATCATTGGGTTCCACAGTCACATTTTTCATGGTGCAAGTGGTGGCAGTGTCAGGATTGCCCTCACTTTTTGAGTTCCTGTTTATAAAGACCTGTGTTTGTGTAATAATAATAATAATTTGTTTTATTTATATACCACTATTCCAGAGATCATAGCGGTGAACAGCAAGTAAGCTAATTAGCAAGTAAGCTAATTAGCCTCCTACAGTCTGGGTACTCATTTTAGCGACCTCGGAAGGATGCAAGCCTGAGTCGAGCTTGGGACCTTTTGCTGGTCTTGAACTCGCAACCTTGTGGTCTTGAGTGAATGGCTGCAGTACAGTGTAACCCATTACATGGCAGCTCTCTATCCTCCCTGCACCCTTCCGAATATGCATTTAGAACTTACCCTTATTTGGAGTTGGAGCATATACATTTGGTGTGTGTGCATATTGGTCTGTAATATAGAACATATATGCACATAATCCAACTTGTTTAACAAAAAAAACTCAGATATGTGGAATTTGGGGGTAGAAAGAAGATGAGCAAGCAGAGTCCTTTACCTCATGTAGCAACTACTGCCTACTCATGGCTTGAGTTCCTCTTTTAGGAGGGCAGCCAGGTTTTGTTTTGGTTTTTTTCCATCAGACTGTTCCTCAGGAAGTCAAATTCTAACACTAATGTTGCAACTGGATTTCATTTCCTCCCATTTTTCTCTTTCATTTAGTTCAGTGGAGGAATCAGTGGCCGTCTTAGTGCTTCAGATACACACAAATGACAGCATGATCCTCGACTTGCCAGTCCAGTGTTTAATTTCTATATAGTCTGAGAATTTAGTGCTAACTAGTCCATGATGAGAAGAGAAATATTGTCCATGATGATCTTGTTAGATCTGGAGGCAACCACTGGTATAATTGAGAATCAAATGTGGGGACATAGTTAAATGACTTTGGCAGCTGTCCCTAGGAATTTGCTTCAATGATCTGGCTTCTGCTTGGCAGAAATTAAATAGAGAGGAAACCTGCTAAACATAAAAAGAATACAGTATTGATGTTACAGTGATTTGCATGAAATTTTGTTTTGTTTTTAGAGATTTTTGGGAAACAAGTGCATAAACATAGGAGGGGGTATTAGAAAGTTAAACATGGGTAACTACTAGCTATTGGAATCTATCTCTGTACTTTGGCCAAAGTCTTTATTTCTGTTTTGAGAGTGTTGGTGGCAGAGGGTATTGACAAGAGGTGCCTGTTTGAAAAGTTATATTTTGAAATTATACTTTTCTCATAGAATCCGGCAATTGCTGACATCTACACTGAACATGCCCATCAAGCTGTGGTTGCCAAGTATGCACCCAGTGGCTTCTACATTGCATCTGGAGGTACAGTATAATGCCACTACGCGTGTTGCTTAGAAAAAAACATAATGTAGCTGTTACCTATTTTGCCAAAAGCAAAGTCTATTTGTAATCTGTGGCTGAAATCCTGTGCTGTCTGAGACCTACTTAAGGTCATTAATTTCAGTGGGCTTTGGTTCCCTTTTCTGTTATGTTTTTTGTTATGAGTGTGGTTCTGTTCTGAGCATTGTATAATCTGATTGCCATTGAATACACAAACACACATACACTGCCATAAGAATTTCAAGAAGAAAATATATGAGGAGTGCTCTGAACATTTGAAAATGATACATAAATGCTAATCAGTAGTGTGACTTTGAATGTTTGTGCACTAGCTTTCCAAACTGAATTTGGGTATTTTGAGGCCAAAATTCAAGTTGTTTTGCAAACGTTGTAGTGGATTTCCATTTTCCAACTTAAAAAACACAAGAAACCTTTGCATGTATTACAGGTAGTGTCTCCCTTATCCAGAATTCTGAATTCCAAATTATTCCAAAACTGTTTTCATGAGTAGTTGAAATAGACACACCTCAGTGTACACAAACTTTGTTTTATGGACAAAATTATTTTTAAAAAATTGTGCATAAATTTGTTTTCAGGCTATGTGTATAAACGGTATACAAAACATAAATGAATTTGTTGTTCAGACTTAAGTCCCGTCTCCAAGAAAAGTCATTATGTGTATGCAGATATTCCAAAATCCACAAAACTCTGAAATCTGTACTGCTCTTTTTCAACAAAGGTTTGCTCTATAAATTTTCTCTATAAATTATGCAAATTTGCCTCCTGCAGCTAGAAATATTTCTCACTCTTTTAACTTGCCAAATGTTGCCAACATCTTTTTAAGTCTTGTTTTTTTCCTCAATAAAGGATTAGACATTTGCTTTTAAATGTCAGGGGGCATGGCCACATCTCTGGTCATGGTTGGATCCACAGCTGATGTTGTGAGTTTCCATCAGCCACTTTGCTGGGGACCTGCAGAACACAAGAAGCACTAGAAGACCACTTTTTTAGATGTCTCCACCTTGAATGAATTCAAAGCATAGTTTGAATAAATAGCTTTGAAGATTCCCAAACCGTAATGGTTAGCCTCTTACCTGTCACCTTGATATTCCCCAAAACATTGTAATCCCCTCTGTTATTCTTTGTTCTTTTTACTTGACACGTTGTAAAAGAATCTGTAGTAGTCTCACAGCATTTCTTTGAATAAGCAGGATCTTGATGACTGAAATGTATTGAGCAAAGCACATTAATTCTATCCCAAACCCTGTCAGCTTCATTCGGGGCAAACTTTCATATATGGAGGAAGGCTTGTCAGGGCGTTACTGTCGAGAAATGATTTCAGGCATAAATGTATGATGTTTTTTTAAACCAGTCACTGAAGACTTTCTAAGTAGACTTCATGCATGGTGGGATAGAGTGGAATGTAGGTTGGGCTGATCTCCTGTTTTCTCCCTTGATTCTTATTGATGGCACTGTCAGTTCAAGCAGCCTGGTCTTTATGCTTTTCCTGGAGGGATCAAATGCTTTATGTTACCACTACATTTGGGCATGCAAACTATGATGGTTGCATTTATTTTTTACTTTATTTCTAGGATTTATATCCCGCCTTTCTCCCTCAATGGGATTCAAGGCGGGTATGCAAGGCTCCACCTATGCAATCTATGAGAAGCAACAGGAGCATATCTGTTCTCCTGGGATCCCCTATTTGCTGCCCTTAATAATGCATAGTCACTCCACTTTTGAATTTGAAACTAAAATAGGATGATGAATTATTTAGACTCCAAAGAATCTATGCAAAAAAAATAATAATATTAAAGGCAGAAACATTTCCATAAATATGGTAAATCTCAGCCCCATGTTTCCCCCACCTCCAGCCCCAAAGTGCCACTGGGTGACTAGTGGGAGATGCTGCTGCTCTCAGTACAGTATTTTTGCAAGCATCTTATGGAGTTCCCATCTTATTAGTCTTCCGCCTGCTATCCACACAGTGGTATGGTAAGCTGAGTCTAGTTCTCATCTCATTGAATAGGCAGAAATTAAATAGAGAGGTAACCTGCTAAACATAAAAAGAATACAGTATTGATGTTACAGTGATTTGCATGAAATTTTGTTTTGTTTTTGGAGATTTTTGGAAAACAAGTGCATATACATAGGAGGGGGTATTAGAAATATTTGGTCCATCAATTTTTTCAAACTGATCTTTATAAAACCCACACAAAAGCAAGCATGTTATATGGACAATACAAACATAGGTCAACATTTCTTCTGTTGTGGTTAAAAATAGACAAGTAAAATAAATGTAGATGAGCAGCTTATTTGCAATATACCATGTTGAAACATTCAAAGATCAGCATCAACATGGTATGTTATCCATCATTCTGAGAAAATTTGTTGCAAAACTTTATGTATAGCAAACCAGTCATGATAGCTACAATTTACATAAAATGCTAGCATTCATAATGTCCTTAAATGACAGGTGATTTAGAAGAGGTGTGACTGAAAATTTGACTGTAGTATTTGATGGTTATATGCAACAACTTGATCGAATTGGAATAGTAATTTCATCTCCTGCTGTTCTATGACAGATATCTCTGGAAAGCTTAGAATTTGGGATACCACACAGAAGGAACATTTGCTGAAGTATGAATATCAGCCTTTTGCAGGAAAAATAAAAGACATTGCATGGACTGAAGACAGCAAGAGGCTTGCTGCTGTTGGGGAAGGAAGGGAAAAGTGAGTAGGAAGAGAAAATATTAATCAAATTCTCATAGTCTTACAGAAGAATGTATCTGTTTCTTGTGCTTTGATTTCTAGATTCAGAGTTCATTTGACAGCTAGCGATCTTTTAATAGCACATATCCCTGGAAACAGTCTCAGTGATTCAACAAGCTCCTCTTCTGAATCTCTTAAACCATAAATCTGTTTAACATAACTACTGGAAAGAAAGCTGCTTCTTGGAATGTATATTCCAGTCTCCTTCCTTCCACAAAAATACTCTACTGGACTAAGGTTGCTCTTTCTAAAGAATTCTTGTAGTTAAGATAGGGAAAAAGGAAAGGTATGCTTCAAAGGAATCAGATCAGATAAAATGGGATGTGTAGGTGATATGTATCTGCTTCTGTTTTATTCCTGTTTTCCTTTAAATTACAACTTCATTTTAGGAGAACATTAATATAATCTGATAATGGTGATGGATACTCTCTATTGATAGTCTTTTTCCATTTCAGAAGTAAAATGATAATCAGGAAGTGGAGTCAGCTTTATTGCTGCCCAAGTGTAGCATAAGATTCATTCTTTTCTAGAAACATTGGCATTATTTTTTTACTCCTTTTTTCTTTTCAGTAATATTATATAAGAAATAGGCTTCAGTAAATGCCCTTAAGATATTAAGCACTCATAACAAGAGCAATTCTTCAGGGGTGCTGCTGGTGTTATAACTACAGTAAATTCACTCTGCTCTTTGTTGATATAGACCATACAAATATAATATATTAAAGAAACAGCTGTTTATATAGACCTGGGTCAACCCCTGTTTCAGGGGCTGAAACAGACTGCCCTAAAGGGGCGGCTTGATGCTGCCCCTTTGAGCACTGGATCAGGGCCGCAGCAACTGCACTCCATGGCTCCGATCTGACTCTTTTTCAGGGTAAAAAGAAGCTGCAAAATGCTGCCCCTTTTGCACTGGAAAAAGGGTGCCTTTTCTGTGGCTGCTTTTCAGTGGTCCTGCAGCATGTAAACGCCATGCCGCCGGAATACCACAATGCTGCTGGTCATCTGGTTGGGCAGGTGGCGTGATGCTGGCTTAGGGGTAGTTGCAGGGCATGTGCCATCTGAAGGCCACACACCCCACGCCACCCCGAAGCCAGTTGAAGCTGCTGGTCTGTTTCACCCCCTAAGTTATTCCATACGCATGGAAATGAGATGAACTGTTTTAGTATTTAAAAGGAGCTTCAGATGGCTGGCCAGGATTGTATTACAGAGGATTATTCATTCTTCTCTTGAGTTCATAAAGCAGGTGTTTTGATTCATTATAATATTTATTTATGCACAATGTGCAGAGTGCCTAAAAACAATGAGAAGCATTGCTTGCTTATGATTAACTGTGTGATCTAATTGTTATTGTCAGGTACATTCAAGATGCTGATTGATGAAGAAATTAAGTCCTGTACATAGCTCTTCTTTCTTATTTCATGTGATTGTTTCTCACCTATAGATTTGGAGCAGTGTTTCTATGGGATACCGGTTCTTCAGTAGGTGAGATCGCTGGCCACAACAAAGTTATCAATAGTGTAGATATTAAGCAGACAAGACCTTACCGCTTAGCAACTGGCAGTGATGACAGCTGTGCAGCTTTCTTTGAAGGACCACCATTCAAATTCAAGTTTACAATAAGTGTATGTTGGCTTTCTTTGCTTATCTTCATGTCAGTTTTATTATCAGTCCCAATTCCCCACCCCCACCCCATTTCCCCATACATGCAGAAATCACTTTTCACAAAGTGGGGAAGAAGCAATTTCTGATTAAACCTTGTATTCTGGTGACTTTTGGCTGTTCCCAAGAATTAGGTGTGGACCTATACAGGAAGGAAAATATGCACATGTACATCTCTGCATAACTGCCCAAAGACCTTGAACAGCTTATAGCCAAGATTTCAGGTTTCAGAAAAGCTTACACACATAAAAAAAATCTATTCACATAAATTCTTCCCCTAGGCCTAGGCTTGAGCAACCTTAGCTGCTCTGTTGCTTCTTGTTCATATGAGCACTTCTTCACATGAAAGGGCTGTTTTTATTTGTATCTCTTTTGGATGTCTTAATACTTTCTTTAGCTTATACATCTAAGTGACCAGTACACTATAACTTTGAAAAGAGTGGTATGTACATGTCTTCACATTTTCTTTTTTGAAGAGTCTAATATTAAAATATTGTTTGAAGCATTTTAACCATGTACATTTATGGCTGTCACCATGCAAAGCCTATATGTAGTGTTGGAATAGTGTTGACCCATGTTACCAAACATATGTGACATTTGTAGACGAGATCAAAAATCCAGTGATTAGTATAGTGTGGCCCACTGGTTACTTAGGGCCCCAAATATTCCTTATTTTTATTTTTTACTGAAGAGACTTTTCTACCAGCCCTTTAGAGACCATGGAAGCCAATTATGCCAGGAGGTTATCCCTCTGTCACTGTTTTAGGCGGGGGGGGGGGGGGGCAGGGAAATTTTTCCAGTGCCAAAAGTGACTTTCTGTTTTGGAAAAGGACCTCTTCTGAACTTAAAACGGGCCAGGGAAGTCTCAAAAGCTGGCAGAATTGCCCCCTATGGCTTTTTTTGAGTGCAGGGCACTGAAAAAATAAAATGTATTTTCTTTAAAATTTGGGTGGAAAGCATGTAGAGACATATAGCTCTGTGCAGTTCCTGGGCCTTCAGAAATGTAATGTGTACATGTTTTTAAGAATTTGGCACTTTTGCAACAGACATAGTAGGATTCCTGAAAAATATATTCTACCCTTGTTGGTGAGAGAGTAATTAATGAGGTACTGCAGAGTTCCTTCACAAAATGTCATGTATAAACAGATTTCTGCAGATGATCTCTGATGAAGCATAGCATGGATGGAGGATCATGGTGGGCATATGACTACCTGACTGTTACTTCACTGTGTGTTTTGTTCTGCCACATGTTAAATAAATTTTAACACTTTTCTGGGGAAATGATACATTGCATCAAGAGTATTTATATTATTTGTTTTGTTCAGAATGCTTCTGGACACCTATTTAATCTACCTGGTTTTCCCACTTGCCAGTTCTGACTCCACTATGGGGTACCAATAATTCTCTAAGGGACAACTTGTATTTTAGACTGCTTAGGCCTTACATGCCCAAAATAGGAAGTTTTTTTTCATTTTCTTACCCAATCTTTAACAGATTGAAGATAGAGAGCAGCTAAGAGATCAAAATAACAGACATTCCATTTTAGGAAGTAACATCCTGCTGTCGTCTTCTTCTTCTACTACAGGATCACAGCCGTTTTGTTAACTGCGTACGGTTTTCTCCTGATGGAAATAGGCTTGCTACAGCCAGTGCAGATGGCCAGGTAAAAATATCCCATTTCTTACTAGTAAGGTGCAGTTGGTGGAAAGAAAAAAGCCTCTCTAGCTTTATGGTGGAGGATATGTTTTGATTGCTAAAGATTGCAGACTTAATTCCCATTAACTTCAGCTAAAGGATCTCAGCTAAATAGGTAGAAAAGGCCTTATGTTTAAAACTTTGAAGAGTCATGGCCAGTCAAAGGAGAGGATGCTCAACCAAATGGAGTCTGAGAAGGCAGTTTCATAACAAGTGCTACCTTTGGCTTTATCTGAGGGGCCCCAATGTTTTGGTGCCAGTGGTTAAATTTTGAGTGTAGCCTGCAGGCACTATCACACCATGTGTGTGCTGTAGGTGGAGGCTTACCCATTCACAGATGGATGGTGCATCTTGCCATTCATAAAAACACCCCTGTCATGGAAGGCAAACTGGCTAAAAGAAAAATATCTGGTTAAAGGACTTGAATACAAGTCAGTGCTCCAACACGTAAACAACTTTTGAAACCTATTGGATCTTCTGTATCCTTGCTTGTTGGGCAGAAATCAAACTGAAGAAGCTCAGAGACAAGTTAGCCTAGCTAGGAACTGAATATAAGGCAGAGGTGGGGCCTCAACTTCCAGTGCCCAGTATAGCACAAGTATGATGCTTGTGATGGGCAAAAAAGCAGTTTGATTTGCAATGCTCAGGCCTCCTTTCTTTTTTTTTTCTTTTTTTAATGGTTAATAAAAAAAAATTGAGCGGGAACCAGGGAAGATAGTTATCTGGATGTTGGTGCATGTGGAACCCATATAATAAATAAAATATTGAGGACTTAGAAGATCATTATTTAATATTGTGCTAACAATACAGCAGGTAGAAGCAGGGCTGCAAACAGTTGGATTTTGCTAGATTCATGGTAATTTCTCAAAGTGCCTTTAATGTTGTGCCAGTGTGAGGAATTTAAATACCATATATACTCATCTATAAGTCTAAAAATCTATGTCCAAAATTTGACCCCAAAACCCCAGGTTGACTTACAGGTCACTGTGTAATGTAATAGCGGCTCTTTCAGATTTCCCCATGCTGTGTGGAGAGTTTATTTCTCTCTGAAGCCAAGCAGAAAGAGTCCTGGGTGACTGATTGATTGATATTGCTATTTAAGAATTCCTCTCCCATCCGTGCATCTGGCTGAAATGAACGCTGAAACATGAAGCAAGAGCCTCAGTGAGAGTCTCTCTTGCCATACACACACATACACACACTAAAGGAGTCTCGACCTATTCATGGGTCATGACAAAATCCATAATTTTGGCCCCAGACCTGACCTTGACTTATACATGATGCTGTGTTTGAAATCTTTAGATTCTTAAGTAATTCAAAATCTCTTGGTATTTTTTGATGTCGAGGTTATATCACCAAATTTCCTGAAAATCTTGATTTGATAGTTGCAGACAAGTACTGTATTTTCTGGTGTATAAAACTACTTTTTAACCCAGGAAAATCTTCTCAAAAGATGGGGGTCGTCTTATATGCTGGGTGTTATCTTATAAGGAAGGTACTGAAAAATCTGAGATAGACTGGAGAATCTGCAGTCGCCCCATATGTAACTGAAGGACGGAGCAAGCTGCAGGTGTCCGGGATGCCCAGATATGGGGAAAAAAGCCGTGTTTGCAATACCACTCTGATAGTCTTAGAGACAGGGAGGGCTGGGCAAGCAGGGAGAGCTAACCAATCCAAGCAGGCTTTGTATACAACAGGTTTTCCTGCTAAGTATCTGCATGTCACAAGAATTTGAATTAAAATTACCAGATTGAAATCAAATCAGATGTTTTTATTTGGTGTGCGTTGGAAGAGGGGTAGTCTTATATGGCGAGTATATCCCAAACTATATTTTAACTGGAAAAGTTTGGAGTCGTCTTATATGCCCAGTCGTCTTATATGCCAGAAAATACGGTAGTCTTAATGTTTTCTATGATTTAGGCACTGTAAAAGCAGTTAACTAATGATTGTCTCTTTTTGGTTTTGAAAGATTTTTATTTATGATGGCAAAACTGGAGAGAAAGTTGCTGCTCTAGGTGGAAATAAGGCACACGATGGAGGCATTTATGCAGTAAGTATATCTGGTTCACTCCTCATCTGTCCTGAATGATGGTGTCATATGTGATGCTGCATACTGACCTCTGTCCAGTGAATTTGCTTTTATCACATGCATCACCAGTACCTTGCACCACAGGCACTAAAACTGCATGTGTGGCAGAATTCTTGAATCACTTGTCAGCCATAAAGAAATTGGTTCTCCCCACTCCAAAATTAACAGTTCGGCTACCAGAAGGGTTTGGGAAACTCAGCTGGGTTCCCGAAGCAGAAGAGTCAGTTTTGTAAGATCAAACTGCCTATTAATGTAAAATTTCTGGCACTTAACATCAAAAAGGTAGCAGAACAACTTTTAAACTAACATCAGTCTGAAACCAACATTCCACTTTATGATGATTCACCCCTGGGCGTGAGACTGAAAATATGAATGACAATTGGAGTGATGGCAGGATAAAAAATAGGCCATAAACATAAAATAGAATATGATAGCCATTTAGACCCTAATCCACCACAGAGAAAAGTGGATTCATCAGTTGTCCACCTCTGGTACATCTGAAATATAGTAGGATGAGGAGTGAGTGTCGGTGGAATATGGTGATCTCTGGATACAAATGATCGATGGGGAAGGGCTCCGAGAGTATAGATTATAATCTGGTTGCTAGTCCCACCTACACTAGGACCATTGAGCCAGTGGTATTTTCATCTGAACAAGCAAGAAATATACCTGTGTGTTAGTGTTTAACAAAAATTAAAGCAAAGCAAGACTCAAACTCTTCTGCCATCCCCTCCTCCAATAGTCAAGATCAAAACCTACAAAAACAAAAAAATGCATTAGATGGCAAAGGAGCAGGTGGGGGAGCCAAGTAGTTTATTTGAGGGCAAGTAAATTTGTCATTATTTGAACCATCTGTACAACATCCACCCCAACATCCAATTCACTATGGAAAAAGAAAAGGAAGGAACACTGCCATTCTTGGATGTCCTAGTCATCCACAAACCGAGCCAACATTTGGGTCACACAGTATACAGAAAACCTACACACACAGACAGATACCTGCACGAGAACTCCAACCATCACCCAAGACAATAAAGAAACACAATCAAAACACTGGTAGACTAGGAAAAACGCATCTGTGAACCCCACTTTTTGGAAGATGAACTGAAGCACCTGGACCGGGCTCTACAGGCTAATGGTTAATCCAGCTCAGACATCAGAAGGGCTGACAGGCCCAGAAAAACCCGGACGAGTGAAGACAAGCAGCCACCCAAAGGGAAGGTATTTTTACCATACATCAAAGGAGTCACAGACAGAATAGGTAAAGTGGTGAGGAAGCACAACCTTCAAATGGTTTACAAACCGACGGAAAAAAACCAGCAAATGCTTTGCTCAGCCAAGGACCAGAGAGACCCTCTCACAGCCACAGGAGATTACCGCTTACCATGCAGCTGTAGACAAGTCTACATAGGTACCACCAAAAGCAGGGTGCAAACAAGAATCAAGGAACATGAGTGACACTGCAGATTGGGTCAGCCAGAAAAATCAGCAGTAGGAGAACATGTTACAAACCATCTTGGGCATAAAATACTGTTCGAAAACACTGAAATTCTAGACCATGCCAACCACTACCATGTCAGGATGCACAGGGAAGCCATTTAAATCCACAGACACCTGGACAATTTCAACAGGAAAGAGGAAACCCTTAAAGTAAACAAGGTTTGGCTATCATTCCTGAAAAACAGCAAGATAAAGACTCAACAAATGCAAATGAGAAATCTCTCAGGGTCAGGGGTTTCCCAGCAGACAATGAGCACTAATCAAGCAGACACTAATCCTCCTTTGCAGACGCTCCCACCCTGAGGTCTGCCATTAGCAACAGAACAAAACACATGTAAATCCCTCCTGCCTTCCCAGGTCACACAATATATATACCTAATTCCTTTCCAGGCAAGCATTCTCTGAAGATGCCAGCCACAGATGCTGGCGAAATGTCGAGAAGAAACTCTTCTAGAACATGGCTACGTAGCCCAAAAAACCCACAAAAAAACTATTGTCATTATTTGCTGTTACAAACCCATTTCTTTCTTCTGCTCCTCATGCAAGTAAATTAAAAGTGTGACAGCTGATGAAAAGAGAGGTTAGTCCCACTCTGTGCATTGGAATTTACTCTGACAGTATATGGGATTTCAGTCTAAGACTTCTTTGATTAGTTACTAGCCCTAGTTTCCCTCTGTAGGGAACCATTTCTAGATTGTAAGAATGCAGCGTATCTGTAACATTATTCTTTTTAGCAATAGCAAGGACATTTCTATACCGCTCATCAGTGTACTTAAGCACTCCGTAAACAGTTTACAAAGTGTACGCTATTTTTTTTTTTATTTTGTTGAACATTCTCTGGCTGTACTGGGGCAGCCATTAATAACACTGGCTTTATGATGAAGGCAGATCTCGCACAAGGTCTTGTTTTTTTATGATCTGGAGAACACCGTTCCAGGCACTTCAGAGGTCATATCTGATGCATACTATGAAGCTGTAATTCAAAATCTTGTGTTCTTTTTTTTTCTTTCCCCCAACAGATTAGTTGGAGTCCAGATGGCAATCGCTTGCTTTCAGCTTCTGGAGACAAAACAGCTAAGATATGGGATGTTGGTGCCAATAGTATAGTGAATACATTTAATATGGGATCAAATGTTCTGGATCAGCAGTTGGGTTGCTTATGGCAAAAAGGCCACTTGTTGACTATTTCTCTTTCTGGCTACATCAACTATCTGGATGAGAATAACCCAGATAAACCTCTTCGCATCATAAAGGTTTGTTGGGTTGTTATGCATGCACTTGCTAGTTTTGGGATTGCTGTTGTAGGGAAATTTCTAACAGTCCTTACAATCATATTGATCCTCTGTTTTGTTGGCTGAACTGTTCAGTTAACATAGTTACTAAAGACGCAATCTTTTCATTTAAGATAAACATACCAATTCTTAAGCATTGGATTGTGGGAAAGAAATGTTAATAAATTTGAACCAAAAAACCCCCATACCTTGATTTGGGAGTATGTCACCTGTCTCTGAATATTTTAGGGGCCATTCAGGCTGTGGATAGGATCCAAAAGACCATAAGTTAGTTCTGTATGCCAAGCCCAGTGGGGTTTCTGACACACTTGGCTTATGTTTCTTGCCCTCCTTGGGGCTTAAATCAGAGAGATAAGAAAGTCTCCTTGGGCAAGTGAAAACAACCTCATACTGTTTCATTTTGTGAAGTATTTAATTAAGTTTCATTCTATTTTAAAATAAAATGTAAATTATATGTGTTCTTTTGCAGGGTCACAGTAAATCAATACAATGTCTTACAGTGCATAAAAATGGAGGAAAATCCTATATTTACTCTGGGAGTCATGATGGACATATTAATATCCTTTGAATAGCCAAATAACATTTTTTGCAGGTAAAAATTTGAGGTCAGTAGATTATTTCTTCTACTCCTTGCTACTCACTGGAACTTCATAGGCAAATAGGCTAGTATCAGAAGTCAGTTCATATTTGAACTGCTGTCACAGTTAATTTTAAGTTGAAAATAAATCTTTTCAAATGTTTATTGGGACTGTATGGAGGAGGTGTATTTTGAAAGCTATGAATTTAATTTTATACAAAATTTTGAGTTTATATGTTTATGTATTTTTTTTCTGGGGAAGGGTTCCATAATAGTCATCTGATGCTCAAAGGAGTCTATGAAACACTGTGCTAAATAAAAAACATATTAAAAGCATATTAATTATGCTATTCTCTCATTGAGGCTGCAATTTGCTGTGTAATTTTTGGTACTAAGTTACCTCGCATCTTTAACACAAAAGATGTGTCCATGTAGTCGCTTGCTGAATTTCAGGCTCCTTTCTGGTGTTCTTTTGCACAGGACATTTTCAGCAACCTTGAAAGAACTTAGTGCAACTCTCTGAAATTATCCTCAAAGCCAGTGGCATTTGTGTGTTGTCTTGTTGTTGTTTGCTTATTTAAAGTTGTTGGGAGATAGATCACACATATCTTGGTACTACATCTTATTAGCTATCAATGTTTTAGGTGTTCTAACCCTACCTAGCACATCTTTGGAACTGAATCATTTTGATTGTTGGTTAAATACTGGCGCTTACTGTTTCTACTTATCATGCAATAAATTTCCTTAATATTTTGCTCACATTATTGGGATTCTGATACAGGGGAAAATGATGGTTTTTTGGGGAAAGGACACACAAATTTGGTTTCACGAATGGCTGTGGATGAAATGGAGCAGCTGGTCAGTTGCAGCATGGATGATACTGTGCGTTACACCAGTCTCAGTAAAAAAGATTACAGGTAGGTGCTAAAATTCACCAACTAACAGCAAATCAAAATGACCCTGTATTGGTAATCTAGTTTATTTTCTTTCTTTCTTTCTTTGTTTATTTACAGTATTTATACCCCGCTCTTTAGCCCTAACGGCTCTGAGTGACTTACAGATAGTTATTCAGATGGTTCCCTGCCCTCGGGCTTACAATCTAAAAAGACATGACACAAAAGGAGAAGGGAATGGCAGTGAGGAAGAGCATCGAGTTCAGTGGTTCTTTTCTCTCTCTAGAGAAACCTCATGGATTTGGGCCTGCCTTTTCACTCACTTTTCATAGTTTACTATGATAACTGTGTCTATCAAAAGTCACATTCAATTGACAGAGTAATTCTGTAACCACCTCTACTGTTGGTTCTGAGGGTTTATCCTCTTGGCTCAGCTTTATCCTCTTAAGTAGATAGAATGGCTGTTGGATTAGTTATACAGTAACAGTTGGTCAAAATATAAACAGAACACTGAAACAGAGTAAGGTATAAAAGAAATCTGAGAATAAAACATTACTAGATCAGCAAGTAATTAAAAGAAATGTATCACATTATTAAAAATAACAACAATGTGGAATGTGCAACATGTTCCTAGATACGATATCACTTCTAGTTTCAGGAATCTGAAATATGCCCAATTCCTCCATTTTGAAGGTGAGTGGAGAAAAGTGTCTGGAAGTGCTTCTCAACAATTTTTTATGCTTTTTAAGGTGACTGGTGACTTCAGGATATGAGTGCTTTGGCGGCTATATAGCAGGCCTCTTTCTCCAGTCCTGTCTTAGCATAAAATGCTAATTTGTGGCCACTTTTCATATTGTTTGAAGTGATGAAGAAAATTACCAGTATCCCTTGCCTCATCTATTGCAGTCTTTTCTGAATGATCATCTCATAACACTCCTGTACTCTGCTCCCAAAATCACTTACCACGTGACACCCAATTGTTTTCAGATCTATTATAAATATCTTATTTTTACCTTCAAAATCCTCCATTGCCTTACACCCACCCACCCACCCCTTTTACTCTTTTTATCACAGTACATACTTGCCTGTGACCTTTGGTCCTCTTTCTAGGGGGAAAAACATTTTTTCTTTTCCTTTTAGTGGCCAAGATGCTATAAAAATGGATGTTCAGCCCAAATGTATAGCTGTTGGACCTGGCGGATATGCTGTGGTTGTATGCATTGGAGAGGTGTGTATTAGAAAAAATGGACTGCAAATATTTTATTTTATTTAGTAACTACATTAATTTTCACTTTTCCTCCAAAAAGTTCAAGGAGTAACACTGAACCTCTCTCCTTTTACTGTACATTTATCCTCACAATAGCCTCATGAGGTAGGCTTGGCAGAGAGAGATCAAGACTAGTCCAGGTCCAATTTGGCCAATCAGTTAGCCAAAAAAACCCACAAACAAACCAATAACACCTTTAATTGATTTCATTAACTCACATAATTATAGCATTCTAACTGATGAACCATTGACACATTATAGCCTTCAATGAATGTGTGACTATCCTGAATAGCATCCCCTTGCATGTGCTGGCACATTCACAGACCTGCACTATGTGTGTGAATGCCATGGCCATAACAACATTCAAAGACAGCATAAAACAGTACAACCACAGATAAGAACAATAACCTTAACAGCACATCAGCAAACAAATACCACTAATAACAATAATAACAAGCAAAAATTCCTATCCTCTAATTTCTGGGTCATACAGTTAAGATACTCTGTACTTTTAATTTTTCTAAGAGGAAAAAAAATATTTTCTTTCCACTATCCCATCTAACTTTCTTATATCAGAACAAAAAAACTTTAAAGAAGCAACCCTGTAGAAGTTTGTAAATTTATTTCACAATAAACATTACTCCCATTCTATTCATCAGTAATATTCTCTATGTCTATGAACATTTTATTCATTTTCAGTCTTTACTTACATTTTTAAGTCCACTCCAGTTATTGTTTAACTTTTTTAAAAAACCTTAAGTAATTTACCCAGTCCTTTTTAAATCTTTCTATATGTCTATTTCTGATTAGTTGTATCAGTTTGTCATTGTCCATACAGTCACACATCTTCCATATCCATTCTGATGTGTCTGGAATGTCTTCATTTTTCCATATATATATATATATATTGTGTAAATTATTCTAGCATCTACTGTTATATAAAACAATATTTTCCTGACTTTTTTCTAAATTGTAATCTAACATTCCTAATAAATATATTTTGGGAGCTTTTACATATTTTAATTTGCAAAATCTCTGTAATTAATTTGTGTATTTGAAACCAGTACTGTTTCGCCTTTTTACATAGCCATCACATATAATACAAAGGAAATTATCACACAGTTTAAAAAACCGACTTACCACTGCCAAATTCAATTCGGGATATATCCAGATACTATCGCACATGTTTTTGCCACAGGTGCATCCTGGGTAACATCCCGACTTTGCAAATCAGCTGGCTGAACTCAGATTATAGCCAGATGTTACCCAGGATGCACCCATCCAGCAACATCGACGGAAAATAGGTGTGCGATAGTATTTGGATGTATCTCAAATTCGAATTTAATTCGGCAGTGATAGGTTGGATTTTTAAACTGTGCTATAATCTGCAAAGTTGTAAATCTTTTGAACCTACAGAATAGAAAATTTCTTTTTCTCTTTTCTTTTCGCTATTTTATTTTATTGTCAGCTTTACAAATGTAACATTTTGCAAATGTGATACTTTCATAACAGTATAAACATCAGAGCACATATTAGAACTTTATTTTGATGGAAATAGGAATGAATTGCATATTTCTCTGCCATTGCAGATTGTCTTGATGAAAGATAAGAAGAAATGTTTTGTGGTTGATAACCCAGGTTTTGAACCAGAAGCAGTAGCGGTTCACCCAGGAGGTGGCATGGCAGCAGTTGGAGGAACAGTAAGAATTTTATTTGCTTCATAAAAGTAACAGCTTCTGGTCACTAAGCACTTGGCAGGTACTATAGCAGTGTGGCAGTGAATGTGGTAATATTCTTTTTGTAGTAAAGTTCAGATACTCTCTAAGTCAGAGTCTTTGTTGTCACATAGCCAGCTTTTCTTCTTAGGGTTTTCTCTGCAGTAAATGCATAATTGGTATTCATAAACACACATTGTTACTTGTTTATCAAAGAAAAAGCCAGTTTAAAACCCAAGTTATGATCTAATACTTGTTTAAGCTTCACAAAGTATTAAAATATAATGCATCTGAGGATATAGACTGAAGTCTATGAAAGCTCATGCTGCCAACTTCTTTTAACTACTTTCTCTACATACTATTAAAATACACCTAAGGCTATATTCTTCATAAGGTGGTATAAAATGAGAATATTGATGAACATGTTTGGTTATCCTGGGCACTTCATCCTCCTGTGAGGATTTCAGCCCAAAAGATCAAGAAAGAGTGTGGGTGTTTGAAAGGTATGTTTCAAAGAAGCACGGTTTGTGACATTGTGAAACATCATTACTGATCAGAGAACAGTCCAATGATAAAAAACCCCACAAAACCATTGAACACCAGAGTTAAGGCAACTTTAACTTATAGTTAAGGTAGTTACTTATACAGTTGGCCCTCCTTATCCTCCTTATCCACAGATTTTTTTATCCATGGATTCAAGCATCCACAGCTTGAAAATATTCAAAAGAAGTATAAATGTCAGTAGCAAACCTTGATTTTCCATTTTATGTAAGGGACACCATTTTGCTCTGCCATTTTGTTATCCACAGAGGGTCCTGGAACCAAACCCCAGCGGATAACAAAGGCCCACTATATATAATATGTGTGCAGTTTGTTTACATGTGTAGAAGATGCAGATTTAAAACCATGTATAGCAATGTATAGCCATGTATAGCATACATAATGGAAAAGCAAAGCACTGGTGTATTGATAGCTTTCCATATCTTCAGAATGAAACTTAGCACAAGATATCTTTGCTAGCAAAATGCTTTAAGCCTTGATAACCTTTCAGCTGTTGATCAGAATTCCTGTGACAAACCTGAATAAAGTTCACCACTAATTTTCATGAAAACTGGAAATAAATATGTGGCGTGTCTATTCAAAAACTGGAATAAATGTGGATAAGGATAAATTTCAATATTATGTATTTTTACTTGTTGGATTTGTGATTTTTTTTTTATCATTCTGGTTTGAAGTTAGACACACTTGTAAACATCATTAAACAGATCATGGAAACCACATTTATTAGATTGCAAGGTTTCAGTTTTATAAGCAGTCAAATTTTGACGTTTATAGTGTCACAAGGAAACATTTTTCCAAGTCTTTAAGCAAAGGGATACTCCACTGCCCCTTTTGATTTTGTGGCAGTCATATGTGAAAACTGATAACATGCTTCTAAAATAATTCTCAGTGTAGACAACAGAAAATTTGAAGACTGACAAGGCCCTTAATGATATTTGCACAGTGAATGGAGTTCAACCTTATAATATTTTGACTTTTAGGATGGAAACGTTTACTTGTATGCAATTCAGGGAACGTCCTTGAAAAGAGATGAAAAGACATTGGAAGTGAAAGGCCCTGTGACTGACCTGGCCTATTCCCATGACGGTGCCTTTCTGGCAGTGACAGATGCCAGCAAGGTTGTCACTGTGTTTAGTGTGGCTGATGGCTACGCGGTAAGGACTGTTGTGTGACCTCCACACTATTTTTACTTTTATTTCTCAAAAACAAGAAGCAAATTTTATCTATGCAAATCTAGTAACCTTGTGTTGAGAATACCTGAAGTTTTATTCCACATATTACAGATTTATTTGGTTATTGAAAAACCATGAAGCACAACTAACATTCTTGACCATTTTATTTGAGGGGAGGCTTTTGCAAACACAAAGCTGGTAGCATTTGGATTACTAGAACAGCAGTGGAAGAACTGAGTATTGTCCTAAAAATGGCATGGTTTTGTTTTTGTTTTTAAATCTGTTCTCCTTCTCACTAAACATTTGTATATGTATTTAAATCTGTTTTTAAAAGTGACAGTAAATAAGGATATTCAGCCCTACCTGTATCATATTTTTTATTTTGGTATTGGTAGAATATTAATGTTCATAAATTGTTGACAATGAACTCCCTTTTAGGTTTAAAAATTGCTCATAAAATTATGGACTATATGTTTTGTATTTTCTCTAAATAGGAACATAATGCATTTTATGGACACCATGCAAAAATTGTCTGCATTGCATGGTCACCAGATAATGAACACTTTGCTTCAGGGGGCATGGATATGATGGTATATGTTTGGACACTGAGTGACCCAGAAACCAGAGTCAAAATACAAGGTAATTTTAAATATATATTTGTTACAGATTAATCTCATTCTGAAGGAGGAATGCTAACCTGGCATGATAACAGAGTACTTGCCAGTGTAAAGTCTCTTGTTTATAGATACCTTTGATAAAGTAATAAAAACATTTCTTTAGACCTATATTTTTCCTCAAAAAATAAAGTCTATGTAAAGGTGACTTGAGATTTCTGAATAGGTTCTTCAGGCATGGCTTCAAAAGTCCTTAATTCTGCTTGTACAGAATTAGAAAGAGGAAAGTGAGAAGTTACAGCTATAGTCTGTTGACATTGCTCTTGTTATCACCTTTTCTCCTGTTGTGTTGCCATACAACAAAGTCTTATTGCAGCTCTTTGCTGTGCTCCTGGCGCCCAGGCATCTCTTAATAGCGACATGAGGGAAATACAGACTGCTTGATGCTGAAAGATAAGGTCTTTTGCCCTATGAGTGGAATAAAAACCAGTGTTGTAGCACCCAGTGCGCAAGTGACATCATGTGGAAAAGAGTGTACCTTCATAAATATTGGACATCATTCTACACAGGTGAGGTGCAAGCATTCACATTTGTTTTTTGTTTTTCCTTTGCCAGATGCCCACAGATTGCATCATGTAAGCAGCTTGGCATGGCTGGATGAATATACCTTGGTAACAACATCGCATGATGCATCTGTTAAAGAGTGGTCTATTTCCTACAAATAAAATGCCTTCAATCAGGAGAACCTCATCAGGGACTAGAACTACTGGAGTGAAATATGGCATTTCTCTTTCTTAAAGTTAGCAAATCTGTAATGGCCTCTGGGGTCTTATAGCATATTCTCATATCTTTGCAGAGGGTGTTCTTATCTGTAATTAAATGACCTATGAAAAGCTTTAGTCAGTAATGGTTTGCACATGAGAAGCACTTAAATTATGTCTGAAGCTTATAAAAATTGTGTGCTGAACATTCCAGGGTCTACAGCCTAGCAGTTTGGCGTAGAGGAATTTTAAACTGATTTGGTTCCTTATTTTTTAATATCTAAGACACACATACTTGCACATGGTATTGTACAGCATGAGAGAATTCTCATTTTTTTCTAATTGCAGAACATTTCTGTACTAACAGTCATAGTAAGAATGCTAGTTGTGATCCAAAAATGAATCGTGGTGTGCAGCTACTGTATATTGGCTTGTCTGTAATGCACCAAATTGTTGCCTCAGTTTTCCTTCACCAGATAACGAAGTGGGGTACATCCATAATAAACTTCTCTGTATTTCATGTCCAGATTTGTAGTTATTTTTAAGATTAAAATGTGGGGGTTTGTTGTACTTTGCCATTCTTTTAGAATTTAAAGTTTACAAATAAATGTCAAGGCATTTTTCCAGATATACCTTTGTTACCTTTTTGAACAAATGAGAATATTTGATCATGATTTGTCTGTCAGGAAAGGGATGCATCTAGATTTGCTTTAAATATGCCTGTTTCATAAGGAAAACAATGTTAATGTAAGAAAACATACAGTAATTATGAAAATGCTTTTTTCAGTACAGGAATTAAAGTGAAATAAAGCATTATTGTGCCTTGAACTGATCATTATGAGGACCTATTCCAAACCCGGTACAAACAAATTTCTGCTTTAGAGTTTTGCCCTCTTTTGTTGTGTTTCTTTCAAAATACATTTTACTTTAAATTCCACTAAATGCAGGCTTGGAGGTAACATTTATTTCAATGGCCAGAAAGGTGTTATCTTGTGTTGTCCAGAACTGTGTCTGTGCCAAAACACCCTGTATTCTTGTTCACAATAGCCATTGTGGTGAAGAAGAGGCCCCTGACTTTGAAAAGGCTGTGGGGAAATGTTTTAGCACTGCTTTCATTGTTACACAGATGATGATTGTTATATTTATTTTCATCAAGCTTTTCTCCCAAGATTGGGACCCAGTCTTACAGTCTAAAAAACACAGTAGTTAAAATACTAAGAAAATTGATGAAAGTTAAAATGGTATTAAACTATTAAAATATTAAAAAGATCATTCGTTTAAAAATGAATGCAATTTAAAACAATACACCACCCGCAGGACTTTCTTTAAGATTTTTCCATTTTTAACGCTCGTCTAAACAAAAAAGGTCTTAGCCTGCCAGCAGAAGGACAACAAGGAGGGGGCCATTTTGGCCTTCCTGGGAAGGGAGTTCAGAGTCTCAGGGCAGCTACCAAGAAGGCCCTCTCTCATGTCCCTGCCAACTGTGTTTGCAATGGTTGTGGGTTTCTAAGAGAAGGGTTTCTTCTGAGGATCTTAGAGCCCAGGCCAGTCCATACAGCGAGATACAGTCTGCCAAATAGCTTGGACCTGAGCCATATATGTAAGAGCATTCTTAAAAAGTTGGCAAAATAACAGCTGGACTTCATAACAAAAGAGGGCTAATGTACATTGGTATATTCGTTTTCAGCAAATCTGGGCCTTTCTTCAAGATTTCCCACCATATTCCACCCCTATCCCACCCATGACAGAAGAGGCAGGATCAGGAAGATCATAGAGCTCAGCATTACATTTAAGAAGGCAACAATACCCTGAATATTCTGACTAGGATAGTCAGTGGGATTTACCTATTTGTTGACTTGCCGTTCAACGATTGAATAGCTCTATGCTAGTGGGAATAAACCAGCAGGATGCCAGCCTGAATGCAGCATATGAGAAAGCAATAACAAGTACATTTCTATATCGCTTACTAGTGTACTAAACATTTTACAAAGTGTAAGCTGATTGCCCCTGACAAGCTGGGTACTCATTTTAGCAACCTACAGAAGGATGCCAGGCTGAGTCGACCTGGAGCCCCTCGCTGGTATTGAACTCATGCTTCCAAGGAGTTGAATATACTCTGCTAATTCTTGAAAATGCATTCTTATCCACCAAAAATTACCAAGTTTCTTAGAATAAAGGATAGAAGATGCCAGACCTATAGTCTTTCATGCATTTCAAAGTAGGTTCAAATTAACTAAAGTGGGATTTATAGTCATGTATAGAATTGAAGTATAATGCAATAGCATATATACTCAACTATAGGTCAACCTCACATTTAAACCAAAGTTGGATTTTGAGGGGGGCAAAATTATGAATTTTGATATGAACTGTGGATAAGGCGAGGGTAAAACTGTAACAAAGGATATAAAGCAAAGGAAAACAATGCCAAAGAACTTATAAAATTATAGCAGCCATAACTGTCTGTGGTCACCCTAAAGGTGAGATGGATTAGAGAGCAAAGGGAGATCAGTGTTTCCAGGACATATTAAATTCTTGCCTTTCACCAGGGGATAGTTCCTTTTTAAAATAAGAATTAAAATACAGTACTTAAATTGACTCATGGATAAGTCAACTCAGTGTTTTTTGGGGGAGATCAGTTTTTGACTAAAATTACCAGATGTATACATGAGTATATACAGTGGTTAAAGCCTGTTCCTTTAGGAAATACATATGATTAATTTCCCCCCATCACCAATATGGCACAATTGGGATCCTTTAAGAATGTGGTGGAATTCTGTTTCAGGTTAAACCTCTGTTAATAAAGGTTTTACTGCCAACAACCAACTACCTTAAAAGAAAGGGTTACTGTTTTCGTACTAGCCTATGGCTTTTTTTTTAATTCACTGAATGATTTTGGAGTTTCTTTCTGATCCCAGAGGAATGGCAATGTATTTTAGTGAAGAAAAATGATCCATGTCCACAGAATTGGTCATGAGTGTAAGATGAAGGATAATCTACAATACCCATGTTTTAGGAGCTAGGAAAGACATGAGGTTGACAATTTGTTGTTGAGTATCTTAACACACATCCCTTGGTGCAAAAATAAAGGGTCTGGATACAGGTCAGCTTTGTTGTGAATTAAAAAGATTTTTCTAAAATTTATTTGAAGGAAGATCTAGCATAAATATTACCATTGAGGTAATTCCCCACTGCCCCCCTAATAACAAAATAATTCCTGTTGAGGAAATTGACACACCGTGAAAGGTGCCAACCACTGTGTATACAACCAGAATGTGTCACCTAGATGCTGCAGTGATCCTTCCAAGCTTATTTTCCACATGTGGTGCACCATCTGCTGGTTTTATTTGCTGTGCCAGAAGTAATGTGAGTTAGAGGAAGATGTATTATCTTGGATGGTGCCAGTATACAGTAGGTCTTGGGTAGCAGAACTTTTGCCAAGTTCATTCTGGTGAGCAAAATCGTCTCACCACATTTCATCCAATATGGAAATTTGATACAACTCAAGTCATCATCACACTGTGACCCAGTTGGACTTTCTATGGTGTTCCAGGCTGCTTATACAGGTAAATGTCGTCTTTTGTCGATTTTGTTACCTTAGCATAACCCCACCACCACACTGTTACCTGGTTTGCTTGGCATATCCTGCTAGAATAGCCATTTAAATTTGAACTCAGAGAAGTCACAGTAGCTCATCAAGTCATCCTCTCTTTCAGGCACAGCAGACAGGAGTCCATGTAATTGCTTTAGTGCATTCAAATGCCAAATTCCATCCATTTTTGTTTTGAATCTTCAAATGCACACTACAGTGATGCAAATGCAAATTGCTCTCTATGCTGATTGATTCTGTTTGGGCCGCAGCTTACACTTTTCCATCAAGCAGCAAAATATTACTTGAAAGGCTGAGACTTTTTTAAAAAATTTGTCTGGATTTAGTAATCCCGATTTTCCATGTTTTGCATTGCCACAAGGTTGAGGATGGGGCAAACATGTACCTGTGGTGTAGATGCAATGAGGGATTGCAGTTTCTGCTGCTGTTGCCCTTTCATTGCTACCTTCATTTAGTAACTTTGAGATGGGCACACAATTCGTCTCTCTCTTACCATCACTGTATTTTACAATATCTTCTTCTGATTTTTGAAATCCTTTTATAAAAATTGAGCCACTGGTAGTGTACGTGGCATACAGATCATGCAATACCTTTCAAAGTCTGCCACACATTAAGATGCTTGTAAATAAATGCTTTAGCCAATGAGCGATTACCCTCAAAAAACTTGGGCCTTGGTTTAAGAACTTAGCAGGCATTGCTAGAGATGACATTGCATGCATAAAGTGTTCATGTATCCTACATGATCTCAGTTCTGTTTCTCAATCTTGAAACGGGATAGAGTTTTTTGAGGAAGGCTGAATGAAATTCACAAAATCATCTTCGACAAGTTGAAGGGCGGTAGCCTCTTTCACAACCAGTTTAACCTTTTCTCCCCCCAACACTGGCACGGCTTATCTTTTTTCTTTTAAAACCATCCAAAATTTATTGTAATTTTTCAGGGTGTGCTTTCTGAAAAACAAAAGGGGGGGGGGGGTAAGAAAGAAATCAAGACAAAATTGAAAAGAAAGGATTTTAATATAAACACTTTCAAAACACAAATCTGAGGAAATAGACTGAATTCTACGTAAACTAATGCTCCTAAATTCTTTCAGATATTCTCAAAGATGCTACAAGATCTCTCTACATACCTTCAAAACGTAACTAAATACCGTTTTAATGGCAGATATGCATGATTCTGGAACTGGGCATTATTTGTTACCTTGCATATAGTATTATCTTCAATGTCTGACACAACTAAAATATAAATAGATAGCCGTATTTTCCAGCGTATAAGACGACTGGGCATATAAGACGACCCCCAACTTTTCCAGTTAAAATATAGAGTTTGGGATGTACTTGCCGTATAAGACTACCCCTCTTCCATTGTATACCAAATAAAAAATTTTAAAACATCAGATTTGATTTCAATATGATAATTTAAATGACATGCAGGTCCTTAACAGGAAACCTTGTTGTATACAAAGCCTGCTTGGATTGGTCAGCTCTCCCTGCCTGCCTAGTGCCCCCTATCTCCAAGACTATCAGAGCGGTAGCTGCTTTCATACAATCGCCGGATATAGCGGGGATGTGGCCGCGACCGTTTTTGAGCTCTCCCCACCATATGCAGCGACTGCAGATTCTCCAGTCCAGCTCGGAAGTTTCAGCACCTGCCCTATAAGACGACACCCGGCGTATAAGACGACCCCTGACTTTTGAGAAGATTTTCCTGGGTTAAAAAGTAGTCTTATACACCAGAAAATACAGTACTTACCCTATGGGTTCCAGTTATCAATATTTTCACAAGCAAGGACTGTATTTTTTTCAGCTTCAGAATAACATTACTATATTAATACACAATTTATGTAGTCTTCATTTTGGACATCAGTGTCTCTATACATCGTTCAGAAGCAAATAGTGGATATTAACCATCCGTACATGTACCCAAGCATGACATTTCCTTATGCAAGTCAACTTGCCATGGAGAAAAATACAGGTTTGAGTGTAGATGTCAGTGCTGTGATGTTTTCCACTTTGCTCATATCTCTACAGCCAAGCAAATGAAACAGAACAGATGAGAAGCAGACTGTGACGCTTCCCTTTCCGGCTGCTTGTCCACTGAAAATAATCCCACCTGTTGCTTTTCTTCAAGAAAGGGAAAAAATACAGTTCCCCTTAAGTCTTCCCATACAAATTGTTCTTTTGATTGATCAGATAGCAGATAATACATAAGGCTAGCCAGGTGTAGCCATGGGGGCGGCGGCAAAATCAGACTAATAATAATAATAATGATGATGATGATGATGTTTTATTTATAGACCGCTATTCCGCAATGATAATAGCGGTGTACAGTAAAAGTTGCAAAAAAAAAATTACCCCCCCCCCCCCCCCCCAAATCTTGCAAAGGGAGCTGGATCACCTACAATGATATTCTAGCTAAAAACGGAAAAGAAGAAAGACTAAAAGCAATACAGGAACTATAGGAAGAAAGAATAGAATTACGATGGTTAACATATTATCAAATTAGAGGAAGACTACAAGAAGATATTAAGAATATAGATATTGAAAGAGTTTTGGCCTGCCCATTCCTGCTTTTTAGCTTTGCTTCTTTTTACATGTCACAACAAATCAGGGGGGTCCGTGTTAATTTTCAAAATTTGATGTTGAAGAGATATTGGCTTGCAAAGCTGTCATCCTAGCACTAGATGGTGCATTGGTTCCATTTCATAGAACCTTTTCATAGGGTAGTGATCTGAGGAGATCTAGTAAGTCTAAATGATTGTATTTATTTTATCTTCGATCAGTCGGGAGAGGCGGGAAAATAGAAATAAAACGTATTATCCTTTTTTCAAAAGGGAATTTTCATTCACAGCCTAATCATAGCCTCAAATTAATTGCAATGGGTGCCTCTGTATATACTGTATATAGAAACAGACAATTACACAATATTTCTCTAAAGGAAAAATAATCTTTAAATGAGTGCTCTTCATTTTAGCAATCTTTTTAATGCTATTCTTAAGTGTGCATTCTATTGCTTAACCAGCTAGTTAAATTCATCTCATTCATTTTATTACATGCTTCATAAATATGGTATAATTGGCTACATCCTAATTAAATCAGCCCTATAAAACATAGGATTCTGTCCTGACACTTTATGGCAATAAGCTGTTTGCAACTCCAGTTCCTAAGCAGGATCACATGTCCATTATGATGAGATTCCATTTGTTCCTTTAGTAAATTCCCAACATGTGGAGGTCGCATGCATTTGGTATATAGCCATTCCTAATTACTGCTTAAATTGTTATTTCTAATAAGGCAATTTTGAGGTTATCTTGATGCTACCATCCTAACTCATATGCTTTCCTTCTATTCCCCATTTGCTGTCTATACATGTAGGTATTTTGGCTGATATTTAGTATTTATCAACCAGTTTTCACAGCCCAAACTATTTGATGTGGGAGACCAGCGATTATATTTTCCCAGGATCCTAGGGAGTGGCACTGTATATTTATATATTTATTATTTCATTTATATCCTGTCTTTCTCCCTGGAGGGACCCAAGGTGGCTCAGATATAAAACCTTTAAAATTATTATAAAATTAAAATGTCTATATATATAATCACATAAAACATACACAATATAAAATGTAATATAAAATCACATAAAATATACTCATGTTAATTTGTGTCCACTGACTACAATTGCTTCTTTCTTTCTTGGAAAGTCAGCAGGGAGTAGCCAACAGCTTGTGGACTGACACCAGCCCACAGAGCACCACTTTGGCTAGACCTGGGACTACTTTATGTGTTTTTAAACATCAACCAGAAGTTACTTCCAGTAGCAAACCCCTGATTTTGTGTGTGTGTGTAATTTGGTCAATGGATGGTTTGAGATTTTAAGTACAATCTGCCATTCCTTGAAGCCTTCAACAAATGATAATGAACCATTTGGCCTGGTGGCTTTTGGAGAATCTGGGGAACACCTGGGATCCTGCCCATGAGCTGCACGATTAACTTGGTGAAGAGCAATAGCAATAGCAGCTTGAACAGAATGTGGACTGGCAAAAGGTTTTAATTTTGATATAAAGCAAAAGTGAGGTATACTTTGTGTGTGTAATTCTACCCGTCTTCACCTATATGTAAATCTTGGCGGTACACAAACTTTTTAGTCCCAAGAATCATGTTCCGGTTCAATGGTAGTGAGGTGGGTGTCGGACATATACATGAGCACATGCACACACACATATCAGTGCCTTCCTTTCCCCAGAAATCTCCATTGACGTGGCTATTTATATTACTATAGCAATTACAATAGTGCCAAAAGTAAGGAAACAGCTGGAATTGGTGGTCCCATATTTAAAGAAAAGCTTTAAAACGAGCACACATATAAGAAAGCAGCCCTCAATATTTGGTGGGAACAATTGGGAGTCTTTCATTAAACTTGCAAGCTTCAGTCTTTCACACACCTGTTTGCTTTCTTAGGTAAATAGATATGGTAGGCATCAAAAAGAAGTGGGGATGCCATTTGAATGCTGGAAGATAGGAGAATGAAGAAAATGTCCTGGGTGGATTATTGCTGAGCCTCAACACACTATTTTCTTTTTAAAAAGAGGCAAAAATCTGACTTGAAAAGCTGCAGTAAATTGCACAGTGGTGATGGGTGTAGCTTGCATTGAGGTCTTTAACCCTAATAAATGGATTCATGATATTTGTCATGGGCACTGTCAACAGGTAAGCCACTCTAATCACACCCAAATGTACACATGTGCAATTTGGTTTAATTATGACAGGGTACATACATTTTAAGGTGTGTATTGTTAGGCAAGCATAGTTCTACAATGCTATAGTCTTTCACTCTGCAGTGCTGTTCTCTGTGTACTATTCCCACCTATTTGAATTTTCAGTGTAGCCTGCATTTTTGTTCAGAGCATAGATGTCAAGCTGATTATTGGAGATTGGAAGGCAAAAGTTTGGAAACAAAGAAGAATAAAAAACAGTAGGCAGATTTAGATTTGGCAAAAGAAACAAAGTGGTGAAGCCAACTACATAGTCATTGCAAACACATTTTTCAGACAAGAAGAAAGAAGGATATACACATGGACATCACCAGATGGTCAACACAAAAATCAAGTAAATTATATAATTGGAGGTAAAAGATGGTGGAACTCTGTACTGGGGGCCAAGACCATACCAAGACCTGACTGTGGCACAGATCACGAATTACTCATATCAAAAATAAGAGTAAGACTCAAAACAAGTGATGATACCAAAATATGATCTAAATACTATCTCAACAGAATTTACTGACAACATAAAAAACAGATTCGCACTACTGAGCATAATAGACTGAGAACCAGAGAAACTATGCTCTGAAACCAGAGACATAATAAAAGAAGAATGCAGATAGATGATTTCAATAAACGAAAAGTAACAGAAAAAATATGGATGACAGAAAAAACACTACAAGCAATAAAAGAAGAGAAGAAAAACAAAAGTGAGATAGGAACAAACTAAGAATTATGAATGCAACAGTACAACGGCTCGTGTGGAAAGATAAAGTAAATTACTGCAATGACCAATGCAGAGAAATAGAAGACAACAAAGCTTTCAACTGCATAGATCATGAAAGGCTATGGAATGCTCTTAAAGACATGGGAGTGCCAACACATCTGATAGTCCTGATGAACAATCTGTACTCAGGACAAGAGGCTACTGTCAGAACAGAACACAGAGAAACAAGGGTTCCCAATTGGCAAAGTGGTCAGACAAGGCTGCATCCTTTCATCCTATCTGTTCAACTTGTATGCAGAACATATTATAAGAAAAGCAGGCTTGGACATAGAAGGTGGAAGAGTGAAAATAGGAGGAAGGAATAACAACAATCTAAGATATGCAGATGACACCACAGTACCAGTAGAAAACCTCAAAGACCTGGAATACCTTCTAAGGAAGATCAAAGAAGAAAGTGCAAAGGCAGGCTTAATGTTGAACATAAAGAAAACAAAAATGATGACCACCAAGGACTATCACAAGTTCAACCTAGAATAATTGACATGGAATGTTTAGTACATTGACCCTGAGGATCTGTGTCTATGTTCTGCAAGTGAGGTAACTTCAGCATTGTGAGACCAAATCAGTCATAACTCACTTTTATAGTCAATGTTCTACTGAATTTAGAAGAACTGTATCAGTGTGGGCCACAAAACATAACCAGTTTTGTGACCAGTCTCCAGGGGCTTACCTTTTATCTGAAATATCCAATTCTAGCCACACGTATTTGCTTTAATCTAGCAAATTATTTATATAGATCATCAGGCTTAAACTTTAGATGTCATTAAAAAGGCCAAAGGGGAGACTGTGGTGGAACTAGCAGTTTTCTGTATTTTTGCCAAATAGTTAACATTTTCCTTGAGAATGGGATGGTGAAGTTAGTGCAAGACTTCTGAGTACTGGGTAGAAAAACCGAACTACTTTCTTTACCAAACAATGGCCTGTTACAGACTGCCAAAATAAAGCTGCTTCAGGTCTCTTTGGAGGTATGCTGTTTAAATGATATATGGGTCCTAAGAATCCGGAAGCTGCACCAAAGCTGCACTCCAGTGCTTAGGAATGGAGTGTGGCTTTGGGGCGACCTCTGGACTCTTAGGACCCATGTATCATTTAAATAACATACCCCCAAAGAGACCTGAAGCAGCTTTATTTTGGCAGTCTGTAACAGGCCAATGTCTTTATCCCCCACCTGTCTTTTAAAATAAAAGGAATTCCTGCCTTATGATCTTTTCCCATGACCAGCCCTGAATGGCTTTTCTATAAAATTTTGTGTTGTAACTTGGCACACTGTTGAAGCATATTGACCTTTTTTTTTACACTTAATAATAAAAGTATATGTGTGTCACATTAAAATACCAAACCCTTGCCAAATTCCATACAGACTTTGTTTTAGTACTAAAAAAATGAAGATCCCACCCATTATAAAGGTCTTTTATCTGATAATGGATTTTTATCTTGCTCTTAATACGGAAACTGAGTTAAAGTGAAGGAACGAAGGCTGTCACAACAACCTGAGTAGACCAATGAGAGCTTCAGATCCTTTCAGGTCACATGCCATGTTTTCCTACTTTATTTCAATGTAAATGGTATTTACTGTTAACAGCATGGGTATATAACAAGCTATTTCTTCTCTTGGTAATGTTATTCTTATTAAAATATAATCTTGGACATTTAAAAATAGCTGAATACAAAAAAATAATAATACAGAGGTGAAAGGAAACATATACATTAAAGTAGGGAATGGCACATTGGGAGAGGTGGATGGGTGTGTGTATGTGTCTTCAAGTCACTTGTCAATGTATGGCAGCCCCATGAATTTCATAGGGCTTTCTTAGGCAAGGAATACTCAGAGGTGGTTTTGTCAGTTCCTTCCTCTGAAATATAGCCTACAGCACCTGATATTCATTGGCGGTCTCCCATCCAAGTACGAATCAGGGCTGACGCCACTTACCTTCCAAGTTGAGACAAGGATTTTTTTTCCAAAATTTTTATTAAAATTGTAATTCATTAAGAAAAGTTAAAAAAAATTCATGAATACAATTTATATCATGGAGCAGATGGATCAACTCAGAAAACAACATCATTCCATAAGTTCAAATGTTGAGATGGTGGCATAAAAAATTAGCAAAAGTCATAAAGGGGAACCATTTCTCCTCCAAAGGAGTATGACATGAAGTGGGTTTGTGGATCCTGTCAGATAACTTTTCCATTCATAAGGCATTCCAGATCCTTTGCCACCAGTTCTCCATGAGCAAACAAGCCGTCTTCCAGTTCAGAGCTATCTCAAAATCAGTAATAGCAAGAAGGAAATAAATTGTGAATTTACATTTTAAGTTCTTCTTATTACCAATAAATACGGACAAAAGTAATACAAGGAACAAGGCTTTAATTCTTGAGAAAGTCGAATGTCCAGAGAGCCAAAATTGATAGATCTTATCACAATGTAACTACATGTGTATAAATGTACTCATACTAGCACAACCCCTCCAGCACTTAGAAAGCGTGTTACTTGTAATTCTCACTAATGTAGTTGGAGTAAGGTGCCATTTGTGTATCAGTTTCAAGGAGCATTCTTTAAGGGAAGCTGATTGGGATTTAAAGGGAGGAGAACCATTCAACCATTCAGCATCAAAAATAGTTATGTTTAAGTACAGTTCCTATCCCCCTTTTACAAGCTGGCCATTCCTATTTATATTATCCACGATTAAATTATAAAACGTACTAGGAAGTCCTTTTAAACATATTGTGTCCTTAACACAGTAGTGTTCAAATAGTGTTAGGGTACAGGGAGAATCTTCAGTGCTGGCCAGGGCTTTCTGGAATACCATGATTTCGTATAGTTGCAGTCGACTGGAACAAAAAGGAGCAAGAGATATTAATAATTCCACCTTTGATTTAGGATTCTCTTTCAAAAATAGGTCTTGGATCCTATACAATCCCTATTCTGTCCTGTGTCTATATTGAATCATTTTAGATTAATCTATAAAAAGGGGGTGTATAAAGAAATGTCAGATAGGGAAGGGGCTTGGAGTTGATAGATGCTTCCATTTCAGCCAAACATTTAATGATGTGTGGAGAAAAGAGTTTGTTGTAGATGGACCCCATCTGTTACTGTTATATGAGAAGGACATGTTCAGCTCTAAGTCCAATTTATTTTTTAGCTCAATGCAAGCCCAACTATTGTTGTTGTCATAACAAATTAACTGAATAATTTGGACCATTTGAAGGGCTTCAAAATATGATTTTAAATGTGGAATGGCTAAACCACCATTGCAGGGTCTCGCAAATGTATCCTGGTTTGGGGACCTGGGATGTTTACAAAAATAAATGAGTGCATGAATTATTGGCATAATTTAAAATGAGATTCTGAGGAGGGAGGAGGATAGTGGTGTAACGGAGAGTACTGACAGTTGGGAGTCAGTTGGGAGTCTGGCAGTTGAAGGTTGAGTTAGGGTTTGAATCTTGGGGAGAGAGGACTGAGGTCCAGGAGTTCCTGAGGGAATGAGTCAGTTGGGGTTGGAATAAGACCCAGAAAGAGAGGGTTTTGGGGCCTATAGAAGAACGGTGAGGGGTAGAGTCCGAGTGAGGAAGGGCTCCCTACCGTTACACTACCAGACCTCTAGAAAAGGGAGGGGCTGGAGTGTAGGATCCTGCGGGATAGTTAGCCTGGGTGGCTAAGTTTAGAGAGCCAACTGTCTAGAGAGAGAGGCAGGAAGGTCTCTGAGTAATAGAGAGACGTCTGGAGAACATTAAAGTGTTAAGAGCGGGGTCAAATGATAATTGTAATTAAATAACCTGTGCCTGAACTAGCAGCTACATAATATCATGCAGTTCAAGAAAGAAATGTTCAACCGTTGTGTTAATAAAGTTTACATGTTGGTTCATTTCAAGAAGTGTCGGTCAAGTTTATAATAAGTCCTCGCTACTATATTAAACAAAGAACTGGCCAGGAGAAAGGGGGTTCATACTAGAAATTGTGTGGCAGCGGTGAGATAACAGAAGTCCCAGGCGCTGGCCATAAGGGGAGAAGGCTTGTGGTTTGGACATCCGTGACATAAATGGTGGCAGCGTAATAGATGGTAGCGGTGGGATAAGTAAAGCCCAAGTGCCTGCCATCTTTAAGAGGGGGTTCGTTTCAAGTGGTATGACTTGAAATAGGAAAAAAAGCTTTGGGGTTAAAAAACATTTTAAGAAGTGCAATTTTACAGGGAATTATACCACATAAATTTCTCTCCCACCAGTGAATTACATGTTTTAGGTGACCACTGCTGATGTTTCCATTGAATTCTGATGGCACCCGCACTGGCTTCCTATGGAAAAGGAAGAAGAAGACGATAGGAAGAAGGAGGTTCTGGTGTCTGTAGAGGTTTTGTTGGGAGGTTTAGAAGTTTTGTGGTGCAGTTTCTGGCAATCTCAGTGTCAACAAAGTCTCAAGAAAATGGCATAGTGTTTTGAGTATTGGACTGTGACTATAAAAAGACCAGGGTTCAGGTCCCTGCTTGGCCATAGAAACCCACTAGGTGATCTTGGGCAAGTCACACTGACTCAGCTTGAGAGGGAGACAAAGGCAAATCTTGTTTTATTATTAATTTATTGGATTTATATCTCACTTTCTCCCAAAATGCAATTCAAGGTGGCTTACAATAAGTTAAAAAGATAAAGCTAAAATGTTAATTTACAAAAGTTTTTAAAAGGATTAAACAACAATATTATTTTTTAAACCATGTAGCTAAGCACACTTAAAACATATATAAAACATACTTTCCAGTAAACATTAAAACTCTTGCCAAGAAAATCCCATTATAGGTTCATCTTAGGGTCTCCATAAATCAGAAATGATTTGAAGGTATACAGCAACAACAGCAGTTTCGAGGTCTAAAATCTAGCAGCTGTCATTTAAACGTCTCCAAATTCTCTGCCATAGGATGACTCTGGAACTGTATGAAAAACTGAAGTGACAGGGAAATGCTGCCCAATACAATCTGGAGTGTGGCAACTGCCAAGTCAGCTAATTAGAGCCCGCTGATAATGGAGAGAGATCACCAAAGGGTGGAACCACCCTAAATAGTAGATTACCTATACAAAAATGTGTAATGTAGATCATCAGGTCATTTACCTTGCTATCATTTGCCAAATGTTGGTAAATACCCTTCATTTCCATGAATTATTTGGGTAATACCTGATCAATCCTGTTGATTTTTCTGGAGAGAGATTATTAGATGATCGTATCCATCTTCCATGAACCACTGCTGAGTCACAGGGTGGTGCTTCCCCCCACATTTTACACAACAAAATATTCCAGATACTTTGCTCATGCAACAATCTGCATGTTTGTCAAAGGCATGCATTGTTTTGTAGTGGTGAAACCAGTATTCTGTTCCAAGGGCCAAATCTATAAATCTGTTGTTCCTAATGGCAAAGGGACTTTGCCCATTAGCAAATGCCCCAGTCAGAAATAGTTTTCTTTCCCCAGAACTGCCACAGAGGAGAAAATGTTAGATTCCCCCTCCAGGCCTGCTTTGACCCCTTATTTTATGTATGTATATATGATATAAATGTATGTTATGTATGTTATGTTTTCAAAAATAAAATAAAATATTAAAACAAATTAATGTACATTTACCATCTGCTGCAATTTGCATCTTTAAAAATCTTTGTGTTAGATGAAAAAACATATCTAACGCCACATGTACTTTGGTCCTAGTCTCTTAACATTTCATTCTGTGGCAAAGATTCCCAACTTTTTTGTACCAGTAGGCACTTTTTGAAGCATTATGGATACCATCAAAAATGGGTGCCAGAGTGGCATGCAACTGTTCACAAGACGCTCATTTAACAGAAAGGCAAGCTGGTGAGACTGAAATATATTAACTGAAAGTGTGGCACAGATGACTTCTGACACCTAAAATACAAGCTGCCATCTTTGAACCCACTGTTCTCTCTTTCATTCAAAATCACACATCCCAGCACACACCAATACTCTGAGAAATCTCCCAGACTCAGGGGCTTTCCCAGTAGATAATGATCACCAATTTGCAGACACTAATCCTCTTTTGCATTAGCCTCCCAGCCTGAGGCCTGCCATCAGCAACAGAACAATATACGTGCAAATCACTCCTGCATTCCCAGGTTCACACAGTATATATAAACCCAACTTTTTCCAGGCAAGCATTCTCTGAAGATGCCAGCCACAGATGCTGGCGAAACATCAGGAAGAAACTCTTCTAGAACATGGTCACATAGCCTGAAAAAAAAAAAAACCCAAAGTATGGATACCGGCCATGAAAGCCTTCGATTTCACTTTGGAGATTATTACATGAAGAAAAAATTGAAATTTTAACAGAATAAAACCATTTTTGGCTGACACTTATCGAACAACATCATGTTTATCCTGCTGCTACTATTGATGTTATTTAACTGTGGTGCACGTTTTCATTGATGAGCAAAACCCATCAATAGGCCCTCAATTGCTCTGCTACTCCTCGAATGCCTTGGCACTTCCAGGGCACTTGCGTCCCAGGCAGTGTCAGTATCTCTTATCTACTGTACATTAGTAAATGCTTTATGTATCTGTTTTACAGTAAGTGGTTCATTAGCAGTCCAATGATTTGTGCACCAATGTAAATCCTAACTCAGTGATATGTACACTTTTGCAAAGGTCATTTGTGCCACCTCATCAAATCTTTGCTACTAAAATTAGTACCTCTCCAAAAGTAGAAACATAGGCCATTATTGATAGGACATCTCAGGATAATTTGCATTTAGCTTTTGCTCTAGATTGTGCCTGATTTGACACTTCTCTGCTACTGTATATTCATGTATAAGTCTAGAAATTTTAGTCAAATAATTGATCAAAAAACTTGACTCAACTTATACATGGATCAATGTAAGTACTGGGCTTTAACATTATATATAACAAAGGAACTATGCCCCTGGTGAAAGGCAAGAAGGTAATCTTCCCTGGAATCACCATCTCATCTATCCAGTCTTCAGTATGAGCTCAAATAGTTATGCCTACTGGAATTTTCCAAGTTCTTTGGCATTGTTTTCTTTGGCTTCATCCTTTGTTTTAAGTTTTACCCTTTACTTATGCAGGAGTCATACCAAAATCCATTATTCTGGCCCCAAAACCTGACATCGACTTATAGTCAAATATATATGTTATGTTTATATTTTTTATATCCCTAAGACTTTTTTACATGCAACATGAACAGTAGCACACAGAGACACAAAACTCTTTTTTGGGGGTTCTGTCAACACACATTGGAGAGTGGTGGAGTCTCCTTCTTTGGAGTCTTTTGAACAGAGGTTGGATGGTCATCTGTTGGGAGTTCTTTGACTGTGTATTCCTGCACAGCAGTGGGTTAGACTGAATGGCCCTTGTGGTCCCCAGTTCTATGATTCTATGACACTTTAGTTTACAGTCCACAGTAATAGTTACTTCACACTTTATTTTCATCTCTACATTGCAAAATGTATATTTAACATATCTATTTACTTTGGCACTAGTTTTACAATGATACTAGGGCAGGGAGGAGCTTCTAGTTTTAGCCATGAAAGAAAGAAATTTATCATTGCTCATAACCACCTCATAGTTATAGTCATAAGCTATATATTGTTAAGATATTTGTTGTTTAAAATGTAATCAAAAGTGTGAGAAAGATAAAAGTTTATTGGTTTCCCATATTTAGAAACTATATTGGTTAGAAGTTGCCATATCTATATGTTTTGTGAGCAAAGTCATAGGACATCTATGACTGTCAAAATCTGCAGTTGAAACATGTGAACTCTGGGCAAATTCATTTTAAATATGAGTGCATGCCCAAATTGCCCCAATTTTGGAAAGCCACACTCAAAACAACTGGGAAGAATAAATCCCAGGAACAGATGCCATACCAATACAACTACTACAATATACAGAGACAAATTCAAGTATAGTTCTAACCTAATCTGCCAGCAAATGTGGAAAACAAAGCATGGCCCACAGACTAAAAGTGATCAATATGACATTCTCATCCACAAAAAGGAGACACAAAAGACTGCAATAGCACCCAAAACAGGAGTAAAAATCAGCTCACAGATGATTTGAGAATGTTTCCTTCTCCCTCATCAGGCTCAGAAATCTCTTTCTTGAGTCTTCCCACAAATCACGCCCAGACATGGACAAGTACCTAATACCCCAGAGGACAGGATCAAAATTCAAAATGACCATAATAGATTAGAAAGCTTAATAGATTAGAAAGCTGGGCCAAAGGTAACAAAATGAATTTCAACACAGAGAAATGTAAGGTACTGCACTGGGGTGGGGGGGAGAATGAAATGCACAGATATAGGATGGGGAACACCTGGCTGAATTAAACTACCTCTATCCTCCACTATTCTACTTAGTTCCCGCAAGCCCATGCCTGTGTCCTTCCTGTCTGAACAGCCTCTAACACACTGCCTGCATTGGGTGCACACCAGAAAACATCTTATGAAAAAGAGTAATAATACAAAAATCAGGTGGTAAGAGTTTTAATTAAGTTCAAACTGAATTAACACGTAGCATTCAATGCGATGATTCCTTGCTTAATTCATGTCACTGTCATCTGTCAGATGTCCATTCGCAGTGTAATCCTTGTGGGGGCCATAGTTTATAGTAACATGACATGCATTTATGTTGGTTATGTTACCCCGTGTCTGTTAAAATAGATAGATAGATAGAATATATTATATATATATAATAATGATTTTCTTATATATTTCATAAATTCACTTTCATTTCACTTTTATTCTTCACTCATGGAAATACTCACATGATGTAGAGGTTCTATCTTGGGAAGTCCAATTTGTGTGAGGGTTTGCAAGTCTGCTTAATATTTAAGGCTTAGCAGACCAAGTCAGAGAGAGAGACTGACTGCGGGTGACTGACCTGGGTGAGGCAAGCAGCTGACAGTAGCCCATACCTAAATTTAGGAGACCTTTTAAGGGTTTAACAAAGTCTCTAGACAAAGGGCAATCAAAGGAAACTGCTTGAAGTGTATTTTACATCTTAGGTCCATGTTTTGATCTCACCAGATGTTTCTGCCAGAGTAGGGACCCCAATGGCTATGCAAACGCTATTCCTTTGATTCAAATGGTTCCCCCTCAATCACAAAGAGAGACACGTCTTTAAAACATCTGCCTGGTAGCAGCTAAGGCAGCTCCTTGCATGATCTCACCCATCTTCAGAGCTGGGAAAGGAAATTCATTTACATATCAAAGCCCATGGCTTCACTTTGTTTCAGTGGGAACCTGTTACAGTGGTACCCCGGGATACGAATGTGGCGCCTTACGTAACCCGGGGTACCACTGTATTTAAATCTCATACTAGAGCCATACAGCTACTCAGGTCAAGATGCACTTTTGATATCAAGGTGCAGGTCAGAGGTTATCATTTAGATATATTAAAAAGGTGCAGATCAATGTCTATCAATATGTATTCTCCAAAATCTATCTCTCATATCATATATTGTTTTATTGGTTTTTTTCTGTCTCTTAAAATTTTGTTATATTTTCACCAAAACACATGGAGAAAGAAAACCCAGAGATAATTTCCCTTTTCCCCCCATAAAATAATCAAATAAACACTAACTTGGGTTCCACAGAGATGGTGAATGACTTTGATTCCAACATACACAAAAGCTGCGAAAGACAGCAATCCCATTATCTTCTCCAGAATACTGCTTGACAAATCATCATGGCGGGCATTATTACTGCCATTCCAACCAAGCAAACCTAGAACTGCTTCCCAGATTGTAGATGTTGAATCGGGTGTAGGATTCGTCCTAAGAGAGACAAATGAGTTTGTGAACCCAGATCACCAGATATTTATTATTTATACTTTTATTCTTGTTAATTATTAATTAATCTTATTATCAAGCCATATTACCATTTCATAGATTTTCTTTTTTTAAGGTGGCCTTCCCTTGACCGTTAATCTGTAACAAATCTTTGTATGTTAACCAATTTGCCTTGGGGGACCACCTTCCAAAGAAGGCGTCTTGTACCGAGGTCCAAAGAAGTATCCTGAATAATTTTTGCATTCTTTTTTCAAGTTAACAGTACAGAAGTACATGCTCTGTCGTTTCAAATCAAATTTGATGTTTTTTTAATTTTTATTTATCTCATATAATCTTTTATTTTCCCGGAGGGCCAAGAAAATATCTTGTGACACCAAAAATAGTTTAGGAAATTCTGTTTCGCTTACCGTACACACATAATGTCATATGTGAAGTGAAGACCTTTTAAACTGTGGTCATCTTCACCTCTTTCCTCCAAAAAAGAATGTCTCTGCAATGCTCTGGAACACTATGTCATATCTTATCCTCACTACGTTAGCCAAAGGTTTAGATACTTCAAGCTTTTCCCCCTGAAGCTACTAGTCTCCATAGGGACAACAAAGGAATGTGACATCAGTAATTGTATCAATCAATGAGCATGAAGCTTACACTATAATTCCCTTTACAACTACCTAAAACCAGTGTGATGTTGCCAGTGCAATCATCTGTGAAAGCCCATCTGTGTCTCCCCAGTTTCACTGGGAAAGAGAGAAGGAGCCTCTAATCACCCGAAGCCCCTTTGGCTCCCGCATTGCTCCCTGGCTGTTTACTGTATATTCATATATAAATCTAGAAATTTTAGTTAAAAATTCATTCAAAAAACCTGAGTCAACTTGTCAATGGGTCAATCTAAGTACAAACTTTAAATCTTATTTAAAAAGGGACCCTCCCCTGGTGAAAGGCAAAAGTATAAGCTGTCCTTGAAGCACTGAACCCCCTCTATTCTAACAGTGATGCCTGCTGGAATTTTGTAAATTCTCTGGCATTGTTTTCTGGTCCTTCTTCCTTCAGAATCTAAGTTACACGCCCCTAAGTTTTACCCTCAACATATCCACAGGTCATATCAAAATCCTTAACTTTGGCCCCAAAAACTGCCCTTGACTTACACATTAGGTCGACATAGTCTAAAGGTCAAATGCAACTTTGTGAAAATGGAACTATAGCAAATGTGTGTGTGTGTGTGCGCGCGCGCACGCCTTCAACTTTTCTTGACATTGCCTTCAGTCAGTTTTTGCTTTTGCATAACTTTCCACGTGTCCTTGATTTGCTAGCTTTTCATCCAGACACTGCAGATGCCCTTTAAGACCACTTTGACCTGTGTATGTATGAACCTTCAAGTCACCTGTTGACTTATGTCAACTCCATGAATTTCATAGGGTTTCCTTAGGCAAGAAATTCTCAAAGGTGGCTTTGCCAGTTCCTTCCTCTAAAATATAGCCCACAGCACCTGGTATTTGTTGGCAGTCTTCCATCCAAGTACTAGCCAGGGCTGACCCTGCTTAGCTTCCAAAGTCAGGCAGGATCTGGTGTCTTTAGTTAAATGGACCTAAAGCCAATTTCTAGTCTTGAATTGAGTATATGCCACTGAATGTCAACACCTATATAAATCGCATTAATTCAATAAACCCCCTCTACTTGGATTTAGGTAGGATAATTAATCTGTTTTATTTTTCCCACTTACAAGCAAGAAAGGAGGGGTCTCACCCATAGCAGGTAGAAGATGTTGAACACTATGCCATCCCCATTCCCACCTCAAAGCCACTCATTTCCCTAGGTTTCCACGTTCCACACATGAACACTAGGAAAGGAAAAATCTCATTTCTCTCAATAGAGTTTTCCCCTGCTTTCTTAGACTTGGCTCTGGGAATGAGAGCATACAAATTTTTAAACAGGAGTGGAGTACGTATCCCTTTATCTGTATGCGTAACTACCAATTCTAAATGGATCCCTACATGCCTATTTGTGAAGTTAAAAAGATAGTGCTGTGTAATTCAACATACTGTAGCATTTGACCTGGAAATGGATGAGAAATCAGGGATGTTACCAAAAGGAAGGCAATCTCACGATTCTGGCAACTTATAGTACTGTACTTCTGTCAGTGTTCTGCTGCAACCTGGCCCAGTGGATACTTCTGGTCACTTGAAAAAAAACAGCCTTGCAGAGCATTCTGCAGTATTCCAACTGTGATGTAACTAATGCAACAGTTAATACTGCTAGACCCACTTTTCCTAGACAAAGCCATAGCTGGAGAAAGACACTCCTAGCCATAAGGAAGACATCTGGTGCAACATCCATGTGTAGCACCTGATTATAAGTTTGTGATTCTCTCTTTTCAGGAAGAGTATGACTCCATCCAAAAAACAGACTGACTACTATTCCCTGACTGGCAACTTCAGTCCCTAGGAGCACCCTCTTATTTGGATTATCCCTGACCCAGTCTACTAGAACACTAACAGCCTCATTAGAATATGAGTATTTAAGAAGCAATACTATATATAAGCAGAACTCAATGTACTGAAACACAAAATATTGCAGTTTTTCAGTAAGTTACACTTCTATAAATCCTCTTTCCCTTCTAAATGACAACCTCTGCAATAATATATTGTCTTGGAGAGTCTGTGTGGTGCTGGAGGTAAAAGTGTTGGACTAAAACCTGGAATAGCCATGTTTTAATCCCCACTGAGACATTGGATTCACTAGATGACTGAGGGCCACTCTCTGTCTGAGCCTGATCTACCTGACAAGGTTGTTGGGAGGATAAAGTGGGGAAAAGGAACATAATGTATATACACTGATATCACTGGAAATAAATCCAGGCATGATTCATTTAAAAAGACAATGATGCTGGGAAAGGTAGAGGATAGTACGAAGAGAGGAAAACTACATGGCAGATGGTTAGACTTGATCAGGGAGACCATGGGCCTGAGCCTGCAGAACCTAAGCAAAGCAGTTAAGGACAGGGGATGTTGGAGATGTCTCATCCACAGGGTCAACATGACTCAAAGTTGAGTCGAGGGCAGTTAACAACATGCATATGACTGTAGTCTTCCAGGGAGTGATTTTGCTTAGTAGGCATGCTTTTTACACAGGTGGAATTAAATAGAAATAATTCTTTAAGGAGACATCATTCAGTCTGAAATGCACATGAGCTGCTCAACAAAAGGGTTTTAATTTTCATTTGTACTGTATAAGAGTCCTGTTAAGTTGCAACCCAGTATGTTTTAAGTGCAACCAGTCAGTATTCATTATTCCTTTAAGAAATATATGAATTTTAAAAAAGCAATGTGAAGGCAACGATGTATTTAAAACTGGACTTTGCCTTTACAATTTGATGAGTGATTTAGGTAAGTTTGATTCAAATCAGCACACATTTCTGTCAACTGTCTTCAGTTAACAATATAACTTGGAATAGATGCAATATTTGCAAATCTTTGGTTTTGTACATGCACAAGTTTTCAGCCAGAAAATGGCTCTAGGGCATTAAGGCTGCTCTGGAATGGCAAGAGAAAGACAAGATGACAGAGCTATAGCAGCCAAGAAAAACTTGTAAAGAGGATGAAACCATGGAGTTGGTGGGAGCTCTTTGAAAGAATGGAACATCTTGTGGGAATGGTAGAAGTTCTCCAGATCTCAGGTTGGTTCCCCCCCGCCATTGTCTGGTACTTAATTCTTTCATTTGAAGGTGCATGCATTATATGTATTCTGTAGCTGCTTCAGTCTCTTACCTTCAAATGAAAGAATCACGTCGCTTTCCTTTTTTGTTTGTTGCCATTGTTCTGCATATGAGATTCAGCTCCCTTGTCTCTTTTTTCCCCAATGAGCTTATGAATCATAGAATCATAGAGTTGGAAGAGCCGCAAGGGCCCTCAGGTCCAACCCCTGCATGCAGGAAATCCAGATCAAAGCATTCCCGACAGATGGCTATCCAGCTCCGTTTGAAGACCTCCAAGGAGGAAGGGCCACTACACTCCTGAAAAAGTGTGTTCCACTGTCGAAAAGCCCTTACTGTCAGGAAATTCCTCCTAATGTTGAGGTGGAATCTCTTTTCCTGCAGCTTGCATCCATTGCTCTGGGTTTAGTCTCTGGAGCAGCAAAAAAAAATGGCTCACTTTTGTCATTTTAAAAAAATTTACAGTATATTTTCAAGGTCCTGGACTGAGAAGCAGACTATAATTGCATTGATAGTACAGCAGTCCCAAGAAAGCCTCTCTTACTGTTCCAATATTAGGTTTGTGTGGGGGAAAACATCACGAGAAAGTACCTCTACATCAGTGGGGATGATGGGCCTTGCTGCTGCATTATAATTGTTTTAGGACTGTACTTACTGGCTGAGTGCTTGACAGTTGGTAAGCTAAATGGGTCCAACCATAGACAATTGTTTTAACATTCTTGAGAGGCTTGCCAGATCTGCGAGCACCATTAGTTTCACAGAAACCTATGAAAGTTAGGTGTTGTCCACTGAAAGATTAACAATGTTAAAGCAGGAGTGGGAAAGTGTAGTTTTGGTGCCTCCTCCACAATACTTATAGCTCTGGGACATGGAAGGATTCCACTTCAGGATGAAGACAAAAATTCCATTGCCACTCCCTGAGAATGTCTTTCCCCAAGGTCAACCCAAGATATTATGGGTCGCCAAAGTACACAATAGCACCCCACCAAACTCACCCAGAGCAAGATGAATGCCACCTGAGTCAGCCCAGTTGTTCTGTATATGATCCAGAAAATCCCATAGGCACCTTCTCCATCTCTAGTGGAAAATACAAGAATAACAGATGGAATAATTAAGCATGCTCGCTTTTCTGCCTAATGGCAGGGCTAGTCCTATCCTGACCGAGAGGATACAGAGCTCCGATTGTGGGCTGGCAGCACGCCCAAAATCTGAACCATTTATTTCATTCTACAATTTAACTCAATAAGGGGATGTTTCAGGAGGACAACTGCAGTGTTATCTTTGAGCATAACCATTGTGGGACAGGTGCCCATATCCAAGGCTTTATTTACAGATCAAACATTACAAAATATACCTTAGTTTAGCAGCTTTCCAGTCACCCTGCCTAACCTTGACAGACTTGTCTTTTCATATTTGAACATTTTGGTGAGCCCCAAATTTAAAGATTGTGACATTGAATGCAAAAAAAAATATTTGTTTTATTGATTGATGTATTGCTGATTGATTGATTGACTGACATCCTGCTTATCTCCTCTATAGGAGGTCCCTTCTCACCACTGATGAAACCTTGTTCTTTTCTCTGGAACCCAAACCACAGACACTCTGGGTTTGGTATGTTTTTCCCCCTGATGACTGGAATTGTGAAGAGAGCACTTCTGAGACACTTTGGACAATTCCACTTGCTCTTTTTAGTACTGAAAAGTGTAAATTATCTTTCTGCGCCACTCTTAGTCATTATGTTATGTGCTGTGCAGCATATTCCAACAGCTCGGCCCACAGGTTCCAAGGAATACACTGAGACGATTAAGAAAACTGAACATGCTTTATGTGCCAAGGCCTGTTCACACAAAAGCAAGCCCCTTTCTCAGCAGTTTTTTCCCTCCTGGCTTCTTTCTTATACAGGCATTTCCCACACCAACATGCGGCTTTGGGGTAGCTTTTTCAACTGTCCATGGAACTTATGACCTGCCTTTCACTATAAGGACACCTAGATTTTATGTTACCAATGTGTATCTCTCAACATTTCACAGGTGAAAATCAGGACACGTGTGCCCATGGCTTATCCGAGTGTGGCCAGGACAAACAAAGGGGAATGTTATAATGAGGAAAGATCACCAAAATTACTATTTGAAGCCGAGAAACCCTGAATTTATGGACTAGGTTTAGAAAGGCAAGATTCCACCTCTCCTTCCCTTTACTGAGTTAACTAAAACATAAACTACTTTTACATTTTGAACTCAGTTTGCACAATGGAAGTAATCTAAGGACAAAGGGGGAAAGGGCAGGAAGAGAGAGAAACGGGTCTTATGAAAGAAGATAGAAGTGAGAAAGTAAGACAACAGAGAATTAACTGGGAGATGTTTGGCAGAACAAACCCACAGTTAGGCTCTTCAACATCAGAATAGTTCATGGAATGTGCATAGGTTACTTTAATCTTTGTTATTTAAAACTGCCAACTCAATAACCTCTGTGGATGAAAAAAAAACCATAAAATGCCAAATTCTCCACCAAGTCCAATAAAGGATTCTTTTCAAGTTTTGTATATGAGATGAAAACTAAAGAACGTCCTACGTCATCACTATGTCATGAGAGGGAGCCATCAGGCAGACCAGCAAATCGAGGACTGCCTGAAGGAAGAGGCCCCTCCCTCTTCAACTGTCATCTCGGCCTCAGAGGAGCCATCAGGCAGACCCAGCAACATCGGGGACTGCCTGAAGGAAGAGGCCCCTCCCTCTTCAACTGTCATCTCGGCCTCAGATGGAGCCATCAGCAGACCCAGCACATCGGGGACTGCCTGAAGAGAGGCCCCTCCCTCTTCAACTGTCATCTCGGCCTCAGAGGGAGCCATCAGGCAGACCCAGCACATCGGGGACTGCCTGAAGGAAGAGCCCCTCCCTCTTCAACTGTCATCCGGCCTCAGAGGGAGCATCAGGCCAGACCCAGCAACATCGGGGACTGCCTGAAGGAGAGCCCCTCCTCTTCAACTGTTTCGGCCTCAGAGGAGCCATCAGGCAGACCCAGCAAACATCGTGGACTGCCTGAGGAAGAGCCCTCCCTTTCAACTGTCATCTTGCCTCAGAGGAGCCATCGGCAGACCCAGCAACATCGGGGACTGCCTGAAGGAAGAGGCCCCTCCCTCTTCAACTGTCATCTCGGCTCAGAGGAGCCAAGGCAGACCAGCAACATCGGGGACTGCCTGAAGGAAGAGGCCCCTCCCTCTTCAAGTTCATCTCGGCCTCAGAGGGAGCCATCAGGCAACCCAGCAACATCGGGGACTGCCTGAAGGAGAGTCGCCCCTCCCTCTTCAACTGTCATCTCGGCCTCAGAGGGAGCCTCAGCAGACCAGCAACATCGGGGACTGCCTGAAGGAAGAGGCCCCTCCCTCTTCAACTGTCATCTCGGCCTCAGAGGGAGCCATCAGGCAGACCCAGCAACATCGGGGACTGCCTGAAGGAAGAGGGCCCCTCCCTCTTCAACTGTCCTTCGGCCTCAGGGGAGCCATCAGGCAGACCCAGCAACATCGAGGACTCGCCTGAAGGAAGAGGCCCCTCCCTCTTCAACTGTCACCTCGGCCTCCGAGGGAGCCCTCAGGCAGACCCGCAGAACATCGAGGACTGCCTGAAGGAGAGGCCCCTCCCTCTTCAACTGTCACCCTCGGCCTCAGGGAGCCATCAGGCAGACCCGCAACATGGGGACTGCCTGAAGGAAGAGGCCCCTCCCTCTTCAACTGTCACCTCGGCCTCAAGGGAGCCATAGGCAGACCCAGCAACATCGGGACTGCCAAGGAAGAGGCCCCTCCCTCCCCAACTGTCACCTCGCCTCAGAGGGAGCCATCAGGCGACCCAGCAACATCGAGGATGCCTGAAGGAAGAGGCCCCTACCTCTTCAAACTGTCATCTCGGCCTCAGAGGGAGCCATCAGGCAGACCCAGCAACATCGGGGACTGCCTGAGAGCTGGTGGAGGACTACTTCTGCCACTAACCCCCCCCCCATGTCACCTGGGAAGAAGCTCCCCAGAAGCGGAGGACTGTCTTGCCGCTGTGGTGGCTTTTTACCAGGGGGAGGGGTCAGTGAGGAGGCCCCTCCTGAAAACCGGCTCCCCGGCCTCCTGAGGGATGCTTGCCACACCCACCCCACCGGGTGGAACCTTGCTATTTGTATGGGGGTGTTTTTATGTACAGTGGTACCTCGGGTTACGAATTAATTCGTTCCCGGCTATTTCGTAACCCGAAAAACCTTCGTAACCTGAATTGCCATAGGCAATGGAAAAAAAATAGCTCTCTGCTGCCCTCCGGTGGCGAAATAGCGCCGAGGTTTTTTCGTACCCCCGAAAAACCTTCGTAGCCGAACAACTATCCCTATGGGATTTTTTCGTATCCCGAAAAATTCGTAAGCTGGGTAATCGTATCCCGGGGTACCACTGTATCTTAATTGTTTTATTGATATTTGCTGTGAACCGCCCTGATCTATGGAGGCGGGATAAAATAAAAAATTATTATTATTATTATTATTATGATCCAACCTCAGACAAGTCACTGATGTCTTGAGTTTGTGAAATAATCTGTTCCTATTCAGTTTGTCAGGCACAGAGAACATATGCTCCTCTTTGTCAGTCATGCAGTTCATCAGTTGTATATTATCTGGCTTTTTTTTCTCTTCAATCAGAACCTAAATGTCCATGTCATGATTGCTAAGGGCAATGGAACAGATATTTTTGTACAGTATGCTCCAACCTATGCTCCAAGAGTCCTTAGAGCTCTCCCTGTGCACTTCCCAGTGCTCCGCAAATGCACCAGGAAAATGAAAAGAAATAAAATTGAATGAAATTAGAATTACGAAACAAAAAGCCCTCCTCCAACCCCCTCTTGAGGGGGAGAGAGGCTGGCCTGGAGACAAAGAGCCCTCCTCCAACCATCTTGAAGGGGAGAGAGGCCTGGCCTGGAAGACAAAGAGCCCTCCTCCAACCACCTATGAGGGGGAGAGAGGCCTGGCCTGGAAGACAAAGAGCCCTCCTCCAACCACCATCTTGAGGGGGGAGAGAGGCCTGGCCTGGAAGACAAAGAGCCCTCCTCCACCCATCTTGAGGGGGAGAGAGGCCTGCCTGAAGACAAAGCCCTCCTCCACACCATCTTGAGGGGGAGAGAGGCCAGGCGGAAGACAAAGAGCCCTCCTCCAACCACCATTGCGGGGGGAGAGGCCGGCCTGGAAGACAAAGAGCCCTCCTCCAACCACCATCTTGATGGGGGGAGAGAGGCCTGGCCTGAAGACAAAGAGCCCTCTCCAACCACCATCTTGAGGGGGAGAGAGGCCTGGCCTGGAAGACAAAGAGCCCTCCTCCAACCCCATCTTGAGGGGGAGAGAGGCCTGGCCTGAGACAAGAGCCCTCCTCCAACCACCATCTTGAGGGGGGGAGAGGCCTGGCCTGGAAGACAAAGAGCCTCCTCCAACCACCATCTTGAGGGGGAGAGAGGCCTGGCCCTCCTCACACCATCTTGGGGGAGGAGCCGGCCTGGAGAAAAAGAGCCCTCCTCCAACCACCATCTTGAGGGGGAGAGAGGCGGCCTGGAAGAAAGAGCCCTCCTCCAACCACCATCTTGAGGGGGAGAGAGGCCGGCCTGGAAGACAAAGAGCCCTCCTCCAACACCATCTGAGGGGGAGAGAGGCCTGGCCTGGAGAAAAGAGCCCTCCTCCAACCACCATCTTGAGGGGGGAGAGGCCTGGCCTGGAAGACAAAGGCCCTCCTCCAACACCATCTTGAGGGGGGAGAGGCCTGGCCTGGAAGAAAGAGCCTCCTCCAACCACCATCTTGAGGGAGAGAGGCCAGGCCTGGAAGACAAAAGAGCCCTCCTCCAACCCCATCTTGAGGGGGAGAGGCCTGCCTGGAAGAAAAAGAGCCCTCCTCCAACCCACATCTTGAGGGGGAGAGAGGCCTGCCATTTTACTGTACACCGCTATGATACATTGCGGAATAGCGGTCTATACATATAAAACTTATTATTATTATTATTATTAAAAGTAACAATATTCCTAAACACCATTAACCTGTAAGACCTAGGGTAGGCCTCTTAGGGGCTCCACCATAGAAACTGATTCTAAAATGGGACTCCGCCAAGTCAGGTTGGGAACCCCTGCTTTACAGTGTCTCCACTCACGCAGTGTACTCATGACTATCTTGATTTGGTATGGACCAGGGTGATGAAACTGAGGCTGCTGTAATTTGGCCACATTATGGACCTTATCACACAAGGCACTGACCACACTGGAATTGTGGCCCAAACACTTCAGAAGCGTGAGGTGGGTCACCGTCCTGCTTCTGAAATGTCATTGAGGCATTTTACTCTTCTCCTGTTGATGAATCATTCGTGGAGCACGGAAGATCCCGTTATTACAAAATGGTGCTCTGCAAACGATTCATTGTGGGAGAAGAGCGGGACGTGCTTCAGTGACACTTCAGAGTGTGACCAGCCAACACACCTCCACAGTCTGAAGAGTTTGGGCCACTATTCCAGCGTGGTAAGTTGAATCATGTGATAAGATCCTATGAGAAGGCATGCCTTGTTAGAAAAGACAATAATGCTAGGGAAGGTAGAAGGCAGTAGAAATAGAGGAAGACCACATACCAGATGGAAAGACTCAATCAGGGAGGCCACGGAACTGAGTATACAAGACGTAAGCAGAGCAGTTGGGGAGAGGGTGTCTTGGTGATGTCTAATCCACAGGGTTACCAGGGGTCAGGGCTGACTAAAGAGCAGTTAACAACAACAGTAATCCAGATTAGATTATATTTATTTTATTTTATTTGCTATAACTTGTTCTTTGAAAAGCATTCTGACCCTGTAACTGGTAAAAAATGTAAGAACGGCTTTTCAAAGTGTTGATAAAAACCTTTAAAACTGGAAATGTTCTGGGACCAGGATGTGTCTGGGTGTGCTTTCTCCCATATCATCTATTTTATTCCCACTTCTATTTTGGCTGTGTTTTTATTACATGTGTTTTCTTTTTATTACATGTGCATGTTTTATGTTTTGTTTTGAAATATACTTAGCACCTCAAAGTTTTTTTAAGGAAAAAATAGTAGGCTGTAAATTCTTTAAAACCTTTGTAAAGGTTCTCAGAAGGTTAGCTGTGCCAGTTTGATGCAGAAAGAACAGTGTTGTGGCACCATAAAGACTAACAAATTTACTACAGCAAAACTCTCACAAAGTAGAGGCATCTGATGAAGCTGATCCATAAAATCTGATACCATAATACATCTGATTAAATAAACTCACTGAACCAATTGCTGATACGTAAGTCACCACTTACCATCCTATACGTGGGTTTGATTTAGGTCCAAAAACACACTGCAGAAATAGTCCAGTCTGAGACCGCTTTAACTGCCCTGTCTCAATGCTAGGGAATTCTGGGAACTGCCATTTATTGGGTCATCTGATCTCTCTGACCTAGAAACGGTAGTACATGCATTGGTAACCCCTCGACTCGACTTCTGCAATGCACTCTACATGGGGCTATCCTTGTACCCAGTTTGGAAACTTCAGTTGGTTCAAAACATGGCAACCAGATTGATCGCCAGAAAATCTAGAGGTGACCATATAACACCTACATTAAAATCGCTTCATTGGCTGCCAATCAGTTTCCAGGCACAATATTGGGTGTTGCTAATAAACTTTAAAGCCCTTCATGGCTTGAGTCCAGCTTACTTAAGGAAGTGCCTTCCTCCTATGCCTGCCTATTAATTTTTTAAAATTAAAATTTAACTTGTTTGTTTTAAGTTTATTTATTTTAAATATTTAATTAATTTAAATTGTAATTTAATGATTGTATTTTAATTAAGGGATGAGGGATGGAATCTTGGTTTGTATACGTTATGTATTGTTAAGGCATTTTATGTATTTGCTTATGCAAATCATTTATGTATTTTATGTATTTGTTTATGTAACTTTGCAAACCACCTTGATCCTTTGGAAAGGTGGTATATAAATAAAAATTATTATTATTATTATTATTATTATATTATTTATTAGGCTAAATGTCTCATAAGACTACAGTTCCCATGATTCTGTAGCATTCAGCCAGGGCAACTAAAGTGTTCTCAAACTGGATTATTTCTGCAGTGTGTTTTGGACCTTAGTTGAGACTAGCAGGCCATAGTCTTTAGGATACCACAAGGCTTTCTTGTTTTGTTCTATTCTTTTTTTTTAAATCAAGTATTTGCTAAAGTTTCCTTTGTTTGCTATGTGATCAAGATAATACAAAATATGTATCCTTGGTGTATTTTCCAGCATTGGAAGGCTGCTGGTTTTGTTGGTGGATGGAGACTGTCACAGTATTGGATGGAACCATAGCAATCAATGGATAAAATATTCCTTAAAACTGACCATGAAACCTTTGTTCAAAAAGCTCCAATAAGGAAGAGTCCATTGTTTTTTGAGACTACTGTTGAAAGAACTCTTACTGTCAGAAAATTCTCCCTACTAGTTAGCCATAATTTCCTTTGAAAAATTTTTAAAAATGAATCCATTGGTTTAAGTCCCATCTTCTGGAACAACAAAAAACAAACTTGCTCCATCTTCCACCTGACAGCCCTTTAGATATTTAGAGAGGGCTGTTATATCATCTCACAGGCTTCTCTTTTCTAGGCTAAGCAAATCTAGCTGCATAATTTTTTGTTGCCCATCTACAATTTGATTGCACAAGCATTCAGTTGCACCACTGACCCATTGCACAACCCATGAAGCAAAATGGTGACAATACAATACCAACAATATAGTGGGTTTAATAAAAATATGGTCAGTTCAACAGGGGGCTGTGCCAGGGGGAAGGAGAGAAAGGGGGTATGTATAGGGGAGCCCTCCATGATCATGCTCTGCCATTGTGTCACTGGGTGCAATGATGAGCCATATGGACAGCTACTCGATTGGTACAATGGACTGCCAGCTGGGCTGGGTGGGATGAAGGAGGTGATTGGTGGCTGGTGGCAATGTGTCCATGTGCCTTTACACATGTATTTGGGGTGGAACAGAACATATAATGGTGCAGCGTAGCTTGTAGCCATGAATGCTCCATTTTGGAGGATCCATCCTTACAGCAGGAGGGGACAGTGTGGACTGCTTGTCAGTGCTCAGCCTGTTGTGGGAGCCAATGGTATGGTCAGTGGATTCTTCCTGTTAATTGGGAAATCCCAGGGGTAAGACAGATTTTTTGCTCCACATGTCTCCAAGCCTGCCTCACATATCTTTGTTCCAAGTCGGTAATCACTTGAGACTAGAAAACCAAATCTTGGCCTGGTAGCAAACAGGTAGCCCTTACAGTTCCTTTATGCCCTATGTTGATAAAAAGCAGTTGCCAGCAACAAATGAGACACTTCATTCATTAGCTGAAGCTTCTTGACCAACCTGAAGGGCAACTGACAGAGACTGTTGTGTGATAACCCAGCTCTGAGGTTACTAGTGCCTGTAACACTTTGTCAAATCCAGTCCAGGAGCAGCTGTAGCAAATCTCCCACCCTAATCTGCTAAAAAGCAGTCCAAGTAGCCACAACACCCTGGGCCTCCTGTATTTAGGCTACAATAAATGTTTTCAATTTTGTCATCTATGCATATATATAGTTTTATCTCACTCACATAAGCAACATTTCTACCACTGATTTTATGCAGAACTGGAACTGCAATTTCATCTCAAGAAAAATTTGAAGAAAATTTGGAAGTTCCTCCTTGAGCAAAACATTCACAAAAATTTTTGGAAACCCTCAGTAATTTGAACTTTTAATGAGATTACAAAATGTTGGGGAAATGAGGTTCTGCACAGCTCTAGTTAGAGCAGGAAAGGTAAGACTTAAGTATGTCGCCATATATCTTTCCTCTGGGAAGTTTTGAACGTTCGTTCCTTCACCCTAATTATTGAGAATACATAGTTAGCAACAGGGATGGGTCCATACTCTGGCAATGAAACCTCTAATTGGTAAAGAGCATGTCAAGCAGAAAATTACCCAGAATAAGCAAAATTTATTACTTAGTTGTATTAAAAACATAAAACAAAATAGAAATGCTATTCATATGAGAAATTTTAAAAAAACACTTTGAAGTAATTAATTTGTCTTGTTCCAAGTGAGCCAACTCCCACTTCCTCATAAATCTATGCCAAGAAAGACACAGATTTTCCTGCCTTGCAGAATATGTGATCTACTGCTTGGAAAGATGAAGGTGAAAGTCGAGGTCATTCCAGTTTTGGGAACTGGCTCTTATGGATTGGTAGTACACAGCCAGGTCAACCTCTCTTCTGTCCCCATGTGACTTTGGAGAAAGAGAATGCAGTTGTGTTGCATTGCTCAACCAACCAGGTCACTTGAAATTATTCTTAATCTATCGCCCTTAGGAAAGATGTATAAAGAGAATGACACATCTTGCGTGGCACTATCTGGTTGTCTTGGACTGCTTTTTGTGGTAAATGGGAGATGCTCACCTTGTCTGGTGTTACTTGCCACACTTGAGCTGCACACCTGAAGAATATCTCCACTCTCTTCGTCATACTGAATAAAGTTCTTGGAGGAAGCATAGCAGAGGGATCTGAGGCTGGGGAGTAAAGGATATAGAAGAAGAAAAAACGTTGGAAAAAGAATTGGAAAGAAAAAAGGTAATTGGCTACTATACATTGTGGCAAGTTTGATTATATAATATTATTGTGAAGTTTGTTTCCTGTTTTTTGTGCAATAGTAAAATTACAAGGGCCTCTGAGCAGTTAGATACCCCTTGTATTTGCATTCCACATAGATATCCATATTTATTATACTGTATTGTATTTATATCACCAAGAGTTATTCTGTTTCCCAGGCAAAGGGCAAGGTGTATTATCTCTGTATCAGGATCCCTGAATTTGCCTCCTAATTATTTTACTTATTTTAAATGTGTGTGTTTTTTCCTAGGCATCAAATGCAATGGTGTATTGAATTTTAATTTATTTTAACTGGCAGGGAGGCAATAAAGTACAGTTGGTGCAGTTATCAAAATCACTTGGCTTGAATTTATTATTTAAATCAATCGAATTATGTTGGGTGCATTTTAACATCTTGCTCTACTTTGTGTGACCTAATAGAAGCTAGAAAAATGAGATATAACAAGTTATGCGAAACAATTTTAGCTTGTGAGTGAGAAAGTTACATACTTACAGCTTTTTTACTGCTTTTTATTTTGTGCTTTAAGCTAGTTGATTGGTTTTAGCAATCTATATTCGCTAAAATTTTCAACGGTGTCTTTCTTTCAGTAAATCCAACATTAGACCTACCCTGTCCATTCAAATTATGGATATCTCACAACTACCTTTCAATTTGTGTGGGTTTACTGTAAGTAGGGCTAACAAAAGATTTAGTCCTTTGGCTTTCCTGCTTTCTACTCTGGTTCAATTTTAAAAATAAGGAGAGAACATTTTTAGTCTCTGTCCGTTTTATTTTATCTTTTCTAAATGTATGGATGGTTTTCAATAACCCAAACACAATTCTAAATTGAAGCAGGCTTACCTTTTCAGATAAATAGTTAAGATTTTTTTGGTCCTCCATGGAAAATCTTCTTATTTGACTTTGATATGGCCTCCAGAAAAATAGGAGGCTGTTGTTTCTTTCTTCTTCATCATTTTTAAAGGTAATCAAAGCTATAAAATCTGCTTCTCACATTCCTGTGTAAAACTTTTCATATCCATAAAGAACCCTTAAAAATTAAGTTTATTTTAAATGGACAAGATTTATCTGCTTAACTTGCATGGAAGATACTTGTGGCATCTTAAGAGCACACTGTCTTCAATAGGGAGTGGCTAGTAGGTTGCTGTGGATGATCTTGAAGGCAGCACCACTGAGAAATTAATTGGTGAGTCAGCACCACTCATCCTCAGCTTGGCCAAAGAGGACTCTTCCATGGAAGTATGTCTAGAATGTAATAACCACTTACCCAGGATAACCCTACTGATGTTGCTGGTAGCTGAAACCTTTTTTAAAAAGCAGTAGCACTTGGCTGAAAGCAGGAATAGGTAATGTGCAGGCCTTGATGTTGCTAGACCACAACTCCCAGCATTTCTCACCATTGGCTAGAGGCTTCTGGGATTTGCCATCCATCAAAATCCATGGAACGATATGGATGTTGAGAAACTGGAGCGTGTCCAAAGGAGGGCGACTAAAATGGTGAAAGATCTGGAAACCATGCCCTACGAGGAACAACTTAGGGAGTTGGGGATGTTTAGCCTGGAGAAGGTTAAGAGATGATATGATTGTTTAAATATTTGAAGGGATGTCATATTGAGGAGGGAGCAAGCTTGTTTTCTGCTGCTCCGGAGAACAGGATCTGGAGCAATGGATGCAAGCTACAGGAAAAGAGATTCCACCTCAGCGTTAGAAAGAACTTCCTGACAGTAAGGACTGTTTGACAGTCGAACACACTTCCTAGGAGTACAGTGGAGTATGAGGTCTTTAAACAGGGGCTGGATGGCCATCTGTCAAGGATGCTTTGATTGAGAGTTCCTGCGTGGCAGAATGGGGTTGGACTGGATGGCCCTTGCAGTCTCTTCCAACTCTATGATTCTCCTCTTCCTTAGAAAGAGATACACAGATCCTGCTAGGAGAAGGAGAATAAGGATGCTATTTCATCCTTCTGAGGTGTGTTGAGGTTGGTGCTCAAAAAGGCTATGGTGGCACATACTCTGTGCTTTGTATCTATAAAAAGGTGTTGATTGAAGTTATTGTTTATTAATTTATTCTGATTTTACCTACAAATGATGTTTCTGTGTTCAGTGAAGTACTCAAATGCCTCAGCCAATCAGTAGAAGTTGGTTCACCTAGATGGATTTCAGATTCAGGAAGTATAGTCAGTATTCCTTCCTTCTTTCCTTATGAAGCTATAAAGAAAGCTTCTCCCACCATAGTACTTTCAGGGAACCCCAGGCAAAACAACTGGGAAGAATATTTCCATCTGGTAAGAGTTTATTTTACCATTATTATGAATACTGTATCTACAAGGTGGATATCAGATGGAAATGTTTTTTTTCTGTAATCTAGGGTCCTATTACAGTTGATGCTGAAGTCCCTAGAAAAACATATTAAGGATTAGGAATTTTCAGAATTATTGGTAATGAATACCTATTTATTTATATAAAACATATTTATTTATATAAAACATATTTATATAAAACATATTTTCTCCTGGCTTTATTTATCCAAAAATTTAAAAGTTAAATTAGGAAAGTATTTGCAATTACAGTGAACTGTGCAGACAAAAATAGTGATGAGGAGGAGGAGGTCGAGCTGAATGTACAGCCCAGGGCTACAGTTCCAAATTATCATATTTCATATTATCAATTATGTCCCTCTGGAACCGGTGGTGCTAATATACATTTTTGGAATGACTATAATTGTTTTACACTCTGGAAGTTTGGGGTGATAGATAACATAGTTTTCAGTTATCCAGTCTTATAAAACTACTAAATGTTATAGATGTTCTTTTAATATTTTAATTCCTGGAGTTTAGTTTTAATTATTCCAATATGGAATTATTCCATTCTGGGATCACAAATGAGGGTTTTGTAAATATTTATTTGTTCATATGCACATTTCAAGGTAATTACCATACTTCTGATGAATTGATATATTTTATTAAATCCATATATAAAAAATGTTACATTGGATTAGCTGGATAGCCCAATACTAAAGATTTGCTAGTACATTTTAAATAGTAATTGAAGTGTGCTAAGAATATATATATAAGCCATTGCAGCCCACCTGCCATATGCAGCAGGTGACCACAAGGGCCTTGATACCACTGAAATTCCATACATGTCTACACTGAAACAAGCCCCCCTGAATTTATTGGGACTTACTCTCAGGTAATTGGGGTGTGGAATTGCAGCCTAAAGTTGTTCTTACTGGAAAATCACTAAAAGGAAACAGGAACATCGCCAAATATTTCTTAGACCCACAGATATTGCTACATTTAGCTGGAAGCGTCATACATTGCTGTGATAAACTCAAATCATTTTTAAAATGGGGGAAAATCTTACTTTTATCAGTGCATCTATTCTGCACAATACTACTAGCAAAACCTATGATGATCCATAACAAATATCACCAATACAACTTCCGCTGCTACATGTTTTTCTGTCTATATGTTAAGGGAACACACATGGTACAATGAACTCTAGCTCTTCAGAATGCAGACATGGGAGAATTAATTGAATCTCTTTTCCCCCCCAAAATGATCAACGCATCCCCATGCACACACACACATATACAAATATAACATGTATAGGTCCCACATATTTATATATACTGTGTATACACACACATATATATATACACACACACCCTATTGTGGGGTCTGGTTCCCAGACTCTCCATGGATACCTAAATCCATGAATGTGCAAGTGCACAATTTATTTCAGTATGCCTCCTCTTCGTGTTGCGAATCAGTCCACCCATGTGATGCTTCCTTTTTCTAATAGGGCTGCAACTTCATCCTGTAGCTCAGTGCCCTACTTGAGGTCTTGCAGGACTGAAATTTTGGTTCTTGCCCTACAAAAACATTAAAGAAACATAATGATATATCACAAAAACATAAAACATTTAAAATATTGACCTAAAGACAATATGATGGTGAAAGACCCACTTTAAACTTCTTTGTTCCCACGTAACTCAGTATAGTCATTTTTCCTGACTATACTAGTAGTATGTCTGTAACTTGCCTGATTTCACTTAAAAGATTTAATCACCTTCTTCATTGCCATCCCCTTGTATGTCATGTCTTTAGATTGTAAGCCTGAGAGCAGGGAATTTTCTAATTATCAAGTTGAAAGCCACTCTGAGAGCATTTCTGAAGAGCCGGCTACAAATACAATAAATAAATACATCTAAATTATGCTTGCAAGACATATAGAGTACTCCTACACCCACTTACTAATGCATCTGAGGAAGTAGATTTAAGTCTACAAAAAAGTCAATTGCCTTCTTTCAGTTAGTCTCAAAGGTGCTACAAGATCTCTCTACTTACTTTACAGAGTAAGATTACTGAATGAAATGGGACTAAAGTCTGTCCTAATTTCCTAAGAAAATCTTCAACAGGCAAGATTTTTTATCATTCTGTTTCAAAACAGAGTATAATAATATAATGCTGCAGACCTTGAAATACTAAATGTGTCTTAAGGTCTGAATATATTGAAGGCTCAATTGTAGATTGAGTGCTTTCAACCTGATTTGTGTGACCATAACATTTAATCTCTTTAATTAGTTTAAAGTTTAAACCCTGATGACACACTGAGTACAGTCACGTAAGGTCTTATAAAAAATCACTTAGTGACAGATTCCTTTTAAATTGTTATGCATAATATGTAAATTAATCAAAATCTCATTCAGTTAGTGCAGACTGAATCATGCAATCAGTAGACTGGACTGTTGCATGGAGGTCTGAAGCTAGTTGACTCCAATTTCTATTGATTATACAGCTAGAGATGCTGACTCATTAATTGAATGAGTCAGGCTGTATTAATTGCATGGGACTCTGATTAATTTATGTTACGTATTTCAAATTGGACAGGTCATATGAGCATAATAAAAACAGTTATTTCAACAGAAGCATGGCCTATTTTCTGTATTATACTACAGTGTTACAGTATAATGAAATGAATCCACTCAGGTGACCTAACATCACATGGAAATTTGCCCTGCGCTTTTGTAGCTGGTTTAGGTGTGATTCTTCAAGAAGATCAAAATGTCTAATTATTTATTTAGAAGTCCGTATATAGTCTCTTTCTGCTGGTGCTCAATTGGTGGAATCCAAAACACATTACAGAAGATGCCTCTGTGGAAGGTATTTTACAATTGTTTCAGCCACTGATGAAAATGCTGCTTTTCTTACAGTCCTCCAATTTATCTTAGCACACAGAATACTTGGAGCTGACAATCCCAAGGCTATGTATGGGAAATGAGAACCTTCGTATAGTGATGTCCTAAGCTACGAAAGGCCTCAGAGTTCAAAAAAAGCACTTTCAAATGTTCATATAAATAAACCTGGAGACAGTGACACTTACAGTACAGCTGTAATTGCACAGAGAAAGAGAGAGGCCAGGCATTGAAATTATGGGACACTGTATATGGAGGTGGGCAGAGATCTTATGCATTTGGCATAAGATGTCTGGGACACTGTATATGGAGGTGGGCAATAAAAGGGCTGCTTGGCCCTTTGTGTACCTAATGCTTGTTCCCTTTCTATGTCAGGTAGTGGTTTAGGGGGAGATTATAAGAGTTTTGTTGTACAGAGTAGGGCTCTGGAACTGTGTTTCTAGGGTCCTGGGGCTGGGGAAGAAGTTTATCCTGGGGGTTTTGCTCTTACCTGTACAGTCCTGCAGCTTAGGTGGGAGCCCCCTGAGTTGAGGAGCAACCCAGTCATTGGATTGTCTCTGAGGTCAAGTGTTTCACCCAAGGGAATTCTGAGATGGTAGTCATGGGGTGATGCTTGGCCTCAGCTAAACCTACATGTTAAAAAAGCAAATCTGGCCACCAAAAGGGACATTCTTAGATAGTTGGCATTAGAAAGAAAGATGTCAAAAGAAAAAGTCATCCCTGTATGCATGTTGGAACAAGCCTTGAAGTGGTTTCTAGAAGGTTCCAGTTTTAGCTTTCTAAAATATGTTCAAGCTGCTTTTCTTTTTTGTAGTGCAGGAACCTATCACTAAAATTCCCGTGTTATTTCTGCCTCTGGTACCAAGGTTTCTACTAAAGTAGTAATGCCCAGGAGCACATCCACTTTGTTAACTGAGGTATATCTATAGTATTATCACCATATAATCATAAGCATAGAATTGGACAGTTGGAAGGGTCCTCATGAACAAATGAGTCCAACTCCCTGCTCAATACAGGATCTCCAGCTAAAGCATTCCTGGCAGATAGCTCTCCAGATTTTTTTTAACATATCCAGAAAAAGCCAGATCAGAGCTGTGGCAACCACACGTGGTGGCCCTGATCTGGCCTTTCCAGGGCACAAAAGGTGGCTCCTTTTTGCATCCTGGAAAGGACACAATAGCCACAGCACCACGGCTATATGGCGCTCCTTCAGTACTGCATTATGTGAACACAGCACTGGAGGAGCACCATGATGCTGCATGCCGTATGGTGTCACAGCATCCTGGGGGCAGAGCCGAGGTGTACGTCATGGAGACATTACACCCCTGAGTCCACCCCCAGCTGTCAGAATCTACCTTCATGCAGTGATTCAGGGTGGATTCTGCCATGAGGACAGTATAAGTAAGGGAGATAATTAGGGATAGTTTCTAGACACGAGGGAGGTTGCAGAAGAGAAGGCCAGTGGGTAAGCTCTCACACATATATAGTTATATAGGTAGATAGAGATATAGATAGATAAACATGATTAGGTCAACCACACCTGTATCTAATTCTCTCAGGGAAAGGCATTCTGGGAAGGAGTTGCTGCCACCATGGGATATGCTCAGGATGGTCACGTATCCAGAACTGTCAACTGAGAGCAGTAAACAATTCCCACCAGGCAGGCAGTTTTATGACGGAGTGATGGTTAACAGATACCCTCTATTCCGGTATCTATAGATCTGTCAAGGCAGAAGAGACTAGGAACCAAATGGCGCTGTTGCTAGGACAGCTTTGATGTAGAATTGCCCCCTCTGTGGTAAAGGGGGTTTTTTGGAAGTAACTCTTAGGGCGGAACAGGAAAAAAAGGTGAGGGTCTAGGGGTTTTAAAATGCGGTTTCTCTTTGGAGTTCTTCTGATTCAGCAAAAACGTGATCCAGTGTATTTCTACTTTCTCCACAATAAATTTTTGTTTTACAATAGTTGTTGTCGCTGTTCGGTTAGAATACGCAATTCTCACACCAGCAACCCTTTCAGGCCGTTGTGAACTGGCTCAAAGTATCAAAGTCAGAATCATCCAGGGCATAGTATTTCCAGTTCCTATGTATGGATGTGGAAGCTGGACAGTGAAGAAAGCTGATAGGAAGAGAATCAGCACATTTGAAATGTGGTGCTGGAGAAAAGTTTTACAAATACTGTGGACTGTCAAAAAGACATACATAGAATCTTAAAGCTGGAAGGGACTAACCCCCTGCCATGAAAGCATATATAACTAAAGCACTCCCCAAATGAATCCATACAACCTCTGTTTAAAGACCTCTAAAGATGGAGAGCACAACACCCTCTGAGACAATCTATTCCACTGTCAAACAGCTCTTACAGTCAAGAAGTTCTTCCTCATGCTTAGTGTAATTTGAATCCATTTGAAAATAAATTTCTAAGATTTGTAATAAATTTGTTCAAGAGCAAATCAAGTCTAAGCTCTCACTAAAAATCAAGCAAATATTTTTCTGGGGCTTTGAACTATAACTAATTACTTTTTTAAGGTAACCTTTCAGGCTCTATGATATTTTGCATGACTCTCTATGCCACTTCCCTAGAATTATTTTCAGGAAAAAGATATTTTCCTTTATATAACAACTTCTTTCTTTTATGATGATCAGTTGTATTTGTATTCCAAGGATTTGTACAGGAAGAGTCAGAGAGAGAGAGAGCTAGTGACCTCCAAAGACAAGGCATGGGCAACTCTGTGGCCTTCCAGTAGATGTTGGATTACAGCTTCCATCATGTGTTGCTACTGGCTATGCTGGCTAATGATAATGAGAAATGTAGTCCAACAACACTTAGAGGGCCGTTTGTTTTCTCTCCTAAGCTATTCACTTGTTTCAGAAGACAGACAATGGGAATATTTAAGCCCCCTGACTAGTTGTTTCTGATTCTTGGCTGTTCCCACTTTGGGTTTAGCATTTTCCACTTCCCAACAGCAGTGCAGTTGAAAGAATATTTCATTGTGTTGTTTTAAATCTGTTCTGTGTAACTTGGATTACATTCTAGTTTAAGAAACAGTAGAAAAATATTAGCAATACACTCTTCCAGAACAATTTATTATTCCATATATTTCTGTTATACCAGCTCATATTTCTGACTGTGGCATGTGTTATCCTTTGGAGCCCAACAAAGGAAAGATACTTGCCCTTCTCACTTATTTCTCCTCCACTCTCCTTATTTCATACTGGTTTTTGTTATGTGATGGCTCTTTACCTAAGGATGCTGGAGGGAGTTTCTTTCTTTACCTCAGGCCCCATTCCCACTAGCTCATGTACCCTGGGTAGATCCGATCCAGATTCGGTAAGCTGGTACCAAATCTCCTCGGAAAGAAGTTCCCACCTTTATGGCTTAAATCTAATAAAATACTCAAATTTTTTGGAATGGCAAAAAAATAGATACCAGTAGGTGAAAAAATGCAACTAGCAATTAGGGTGACCCCATGAAAAATAGGACAATTCTCTTATACATTTAATAATTGTGTGGAAGAGGCGATTTAAGCATGTGTACCTTGTCATGCAAGCTCCCCCGATGACATTTTTTCTTACACCCAACTGTGAGATGTATAGGAACCCTGTCCTTTTCCCCTCATGTAGCTACCCTGTTAATAATGCAGAACCTTTATCACATGGGATAATGGGTGATTACAGTTTCATCTACCAGCAGACAGTCTCCTGATGTCATACTAATAGAATAGTTTAGATGAATTGCTTGTAAGCCAGAAAAGAAAAGAAAAAGTTGTTAGATGAAAATTGACCTGGAAAATTGGTCATATTTGAGGGGGGAAACCCAAGAATTCACCAGATGCCAAGACTTTTTAAAAAAACTACTTTAAAATGATCCAACGATGGTATTTTATCCCATTAAAAATTTCCAAAATATACAAAACGGTATTCAAATGGTAGGATCATGGTACCACATGTGGTGAAACTGTCCCCTTTTGAAAAAGGACTGGAAAAATCTCTATAATATTTAGGGAGATTTTAGGAATTGATTTCAAAATGCTACTGAAAATATACCTACTTAATATGATTTTAAAAACCTACAAAAAACATTGAAAAAGAAAATTGGAGAATGCTGTTATATATGGTCTCAGCAGCAAGAATACTACCAGCAGAAAAATGGAAAGAGGAAAAAAAAAAACTCCAGCCATAGATGAGTGGTTGATCAAATTAATGGATATGCAAGAATTAGATACACTAATTGGTTGGTTAAGTAGACGAAGGACAAGGAAAACAAAAAAGTGACTGGGCTCCGATATTAAAATGCTGCAAAAAGAAATGGTTATGATAGAAGAAATGAAAGTATAAAAATGGGTAACCATCAGGTCAAAAACAAGAAAGATTATTGTTAGCAAACTAGAGAAACTGTATAGAAAAGCCTTGATTGTATAAATCTGAAGACAGGGAAAATAATAGGGGGGAATAGTTTGTTGGCATACCGGAATAACAAAAGGAAATACAAATGAAGGAAGGAAATTGAATATAAGATGTCTAAATATGTAAGAAACTGTACTGGTGGCAATGTCCTTTTGAGCAAGGCAGTTATAGGTGCAGAAAGTGCTAATAGTAACAATCTAGTCCAACCATTCTGAGACAATCTTTTGTTACTGTGTCTTTCTATATTTCTTCTTTTTCTCTCCCAAAAACATAATTACGTAGTTTTTACACAACACTATTTTATCCTCGTAATGGCCCAGTTAGAATGAGAATCAATTATTGGTCCAAAATCATCCAGTGAGCTTTGTAGGAAGCTTAGTTTTTCAAGTCTCATTCCATCACTTTGACCACTGGAAAATTTTCCCCAGGCAACTTTGACTAATGTGAAAGGTATCCGATCTCCTATTCTGCTTCCAGCCAATTAATTTATATTCTGTTTATTTTTAGTGTACTCTTAAATATGCAATCTGTTATTTATTAGATGAAACCATTCAAATGTTGCTTCCCTTAGGTTATTGAACTTGGTTTGTTCCTATACTATGTGTTGGCCAAAAATAGATTTTTACCCAACAAGGCTATTTCTGTGTGTAATTTGAGATATCTTGCATTGCTGCCCTTGCTGAAGGGCCCATATTTCTCATACAACTTACTCCTAATATGAATAACTTTTAAAAAGTACATTTTTCAGTGCACCACTAATTTAAGACTATTGGGATGTTACTTTCATATTTTTCAGAATGTAAATGGAAGGGGTAGATAAAACATTTCTTCCCATTTGCATGTGATTTCTGTGTACAGCACAGGGTCTGGCAGCCAAAATATTGTCATTATTAATATGCGCTGCAACGTATTGTGGATGCTACACATGCTTAACTGCAGCTCATAGAGAAAACAATTCATAAACTCTTTTAAAACATAAACCTCGATGAAGTTGAGGTGGCCCACAAAGTTATGATTTTTCACCAGATGAATAGTAGTCTTGAGTGCAAATTTAATAGTTCTGGATTTGTACTACTAAGGTTTCTGCTGTAATATTTCACTGTATTAATGATTAGGTTTAGGGGTATTTGTCTGGATATTTCCCCCCTGGGCCTGCAGCCAAAGTGTAGTGGAAATTCTTCTGTACTATCTTCTAATGTTTTCTTGACTGAGGTGGAAAGAGCTTTGTGAGAGTAATTTCAGCAATCACTTCTGCAAAATATCTTCTAATTGGAAGGTAAAGTGTTACAGTATGAGTGAATTCTGTCTGTTAGCTGGGCGGAGCAGCAAGAATAATTGACGATATTCTGAAAGCTAGAAAGAAAGAAAAAGGATATCTATTTCCTTGCCTCAAATTATTTTAGATGCATCAGCACCCATGTGATCAGAATTATAAGGGTCTCAGATTCCAGGCAGAATTTATTTCTGAAGAGAGTTTCAGCTCCTGAATCCAGGCCTTATAAGGTAAGAATAGTATATTTTTTAAGTTTGTGCAAACATGATGTGGACAGTGCTTACTATTAATAAAGTAAAAAAGTGAGCAATCAGATTAAGAAGTTATGTCTACAATCTCAGGAATGTATACTTGAATGTATGGTCTACCGAACTCATTAGGACCTTTCATAGGTCAGGCTACCAATGTATTTCAGGATTTAATTATACCTTAGAATTGCTGGCGGCTTTGTTGTGGAGAGTTTTACAGTGTAATTTGTTCTTTATTTCTGAATCTGTAGATCATATTTCAGAATAACCCATCTCAAAAGTGTTGCTTTATATTTTTAAATACAGTATACACTCGACTATACGTCAAGCTAATGTATAAGTCGAGGGTAGGTTTTGGGGGCAGAATTATGGATTTTGATATGACCCATGATAGGGTTGCCATAATTGTCCACTATTACCAGGGACAAAATGTAGGACAAATTTGAGACCAAACTGTAGGACAACTGCAGGATAAAACTCAGCCCAAAATGTAGGACATTTAAGGTCCTTCATTTTTGATGGATAAAGTCGAGGGTAGAATCTAGGGGCATGTGACAAAGGATCTAAAGGATAAAGTGAGGAAAGCAGTGCCAAACAACTTACAAAACTCTAGCAAACACAACTGAAGAATGAATGGATGAGAGAATAGAGAGTGGTCAATTCTTCCAGGATAGATTATTCTCTTGCTTCTCACCAGGGCATTGTTCCTTTTTAAATAAGAGTTAAAGTACAGTACTTACATTGACCTGTGGATAAGTCAAACTGTTTGGAGTCGGGTTTTTGTCTTAAATTTCTAGACTTATACATGCGTATATACAGTATGTACTTCTCAAAGTACAGCTCAGTTTTCAAAGCATATTCACAGAGTAATGGGTACGGTTATTGTAACTGTTCAGTCCTAATTTTCCTAAGTTGGATTTGCAATATCAGTGAATGCAAGAAACAGAGTGTGTTGTCTTTTAACCCCTCAACAGTTAGTTCAATTTAGGTGCAATTTTTGCAATACATGAAGTCAGTGGGAACTCAATAACTGTCCCTCTTCATGTTCTTTTGATGTGTAAAGTGTGTCTAGAGATACATTTTGCTTTCACCCAAGCAGCAGCCTCTATGAATTATCCTCTTTAATTGTCTGACTTTGCTCTTAGATATTTGGTGATTACTTCTATAACTCTCTATATTGATTTTTCCTTTTTAAAAAGAGTATACTTATATGAGAGCCAACATGGTGTAATGGTCTGAATTTGGGCTAGGATTTTGGAGAGCAGCATTCAAATTTTAGCTCAGCCATGTTGATTCCCTGGGTGACCTTGGGGAAGTCACACTTTCTCAACCTCAGAGGATACCAATGGCAAACTCGCTCTGAGGAAATGTGCCAAGAAAACCCTGTGATAGGGTCTCCATAGGTCCAAATACATTTGAAAGCACACAACACACACAAATTCTTAGAAAATTGGTTTATGCAGGCTGTAGAAATATCTGATATAAGGGATACAGAGCTTGAAAATGACTAATTACAAATAATGAGATATTTTTGATTAATCCCTTTTTCAATAACAAAAGTATAAATAGCAATTGCAACTTAGAGGCATATAACTATCCTTTTCATGATGCAATTGTAACATCTAATTAGAACATGGAAGTAAAGAGTTACAGGTAATGTGGTCACCTGTAACACGTTAACATTTTTGTCATGCCATTTAAAATTTGCTATGGTCGTATGACCCATTCAGATTAAAATATCCAAACCTAGATAACAGAGAATAAAACTTTAAAAGAGAGGTACTATTATTGTTGAGGTCCTTACAATAAAATACTTTTAAAAGTGAAATGGTGAAGTGTGCTGATTGAAATAACAGCAGTGACAATGAAAACATCAAGAGAGATGCTTTCAGTCACAGTAACAGTGACACACTATTGACTATGGAGACCAAAAATATAACGAAATGACGTTTTAACATTTACATATTATAAAACTGGAAATGGAGTTATTTATTGATGCAACAAGTAATCCTTACTAGCTGATTCGTTAAAGTTACCTTTCAAGGACATTTTAAAGAGAGATTTGACAAGTTTGTTTCAAGTTTTATGTAATGTCAAGCCTAAACTGTTGTTTCTTTTTAAAGTTTTTTTTAACACAGCAAGTAATTACAAGTTAATTTTTCAAAGCTGTAATGAGGAAATTATTTTGTAATATTTACTTTACAAATCCTACTTATAGTTACTTTTTTAGCTGATTATGCTATACACTGTATAGTGGAGGGGAAATATCACATGCTTCAGCTGCTGGCTTTTGCAGTCTCTTCTGCCATTGTCTCATACTGTTATGCATTATTCCAAGAATACACATGAAAGGATCATGTATTTTATGGCACAGGCCAACAGCTTGAAATATACACATTTTTCAAACTTACAAATACTGTATTGTGAAAATGTGAATAACTAAGTTTTCAATCTTGGGTTGCTAAAACCAATGATAGCTGTTTTTAGAGCTGAAATGAATGAAACATGTGAGTTGCAACTATTTTAAGTCCCATTGATTTAAATATGTTTCTCTAGGTAGGACTGAAACTGGATTTAGCCCCCAATTGCTTTCTAAAGGTTACTTCCTAAATTCAGATTATAGGGAATTAATGATGAACTTTTAACCAAATGACTAAATATAGTTTGTTTTTTAAGAATTTTATTTGTCTTGTAAGTAATTAATTAAGTTAATTATTATTAACATCTGCACTATTGTTCTGGAAGCCACACCAAGAGTAGTGGAAGTGATGTAACATCATTTATGGCTCCCATTTTTGCTGAGTTTTTACCTCTGTTTTTTCTTTTTGAACAATATTTTTGGGTGTGGATGGTTCTGGAAAGTTAGGCAAAGCAAACTGCTGTTTTATAGGTTGGGGGGTGCTTTTGGTTAATTTTCTATTGAAATATTGTCTGATAAAAAAAAAGGTGGATCTTGGAGCTTTGGAGCTTCGTGGAGGTGCACATAGAGGTCTCAAGGACCGCATGTGGCCAATGTGCCAGACTTTCCTCATCCCTGCTTTAGTCTGAGAAAAGAAAAGCAATGAGAGGTGTGGCAATGATTTGTAAATTATTTTAAGAGCTGTTTCATAGAAGTTGGAGTAAACTGGCTTTCTGTTACTCCCAGAGGGCAGAATTAGAAGCAGTGAATGGAAATAGCAGGGAACTAGGTTTTCACAAGTCATAAGGGAAATTTTCCCAATGATACATGTTGTTTGGCAACAAAACAGATTGCCAAGAGGGTGGTGCACTCTCCTTTTATGGAGGTATTTATGCAGAGAGTAGACGGCCTTCTGTCAAGGGTAAAAACCAGAAACAAAAATGGGAAAGCAATAGCGCAATATGAAAAAAGGTGGACGAAACTTCAACTGCTGCAAGGTTTTTACATGTTTGGAAAAAAGAGATAAACCACCTTTTTATATGGAATTATCTACTATCTCATTTTTAAAACTTGGCTAATGTATTTGTATTTACATTTGTATTTGTATTTTTGCTTTCCCTTCCAGTCTTTTGTCCCCAGAGGCCACAGGAATTCTTTATGATTACATCTGTTAGGAAATGTTCATGAAATACAGTTGGCCCTCCTTATCCACTGATTTTTTTATCCACAGATTCAAGCATCCAAGGCTTGAAGATATATTTTTTTAAAGTATAAATTCCAAATAGCAAACCTTGATTTTCTATTTTATATAAGGGACATCATTTTGCTATGCCATTATATTTAATGGGAATTGAGGGTCCAGGGATTTTGTTATCCACAGGGGATCCTGGAACCAAACCCAGTGTATAACAAGGACCCACTCTACAAAACACTAGTACTAGTCTGAATATGTGTACTGAGTCAATAACCGCATCCCAAATGAACCTGACAGTAATATCAGTAAAGTTGTAAAATAGTTGTTAGTCCATTTCTACAAAATAATAAACTGTTATATATTAAATTTTATCCTATCTTTCCTATTAATTTGTCTTTGTAGCTTTTTCCTTCAGCGCTAGGGTTACCTGGAAAAAGTGATGTCTGGGCTATAAGTAGGATCCTGAGTAGGATCCCCTTGGCAAATTCAAAGATATAGTCATGTTAGTCTGCAGAATCAGTATGTAGAGATATCTTACAGCACCTGTGTGACTAACTGAAAGAAAGAAGTTGGCAGCATCATGAGCTTTTCTACAGTCATCTGAGGAAGTAGACTGTGGTCTACAAAAGCTCATGCTGCCAGCTTCTTTCTTTCAGTTAGTCTCAAAGGCGCTACAAGACGTTTGGAAAATGTTTCTTTTTCTCCAGAATATAGTAGATTGGAATTTTGCCCTGCAGGAATGTTTCCCCAAAATCAGTTTAGTTCAGGAATACTGAGGTGGGATGGGGGAAGCGAACAGATTATAAGAATGGGGTCGGATTCACTCCTAAGATTTGGGTATTTTTCTCTTCTCTAGCTCACACACTTAAAATCTTGCCTAAAGTCAAATTGGGAAGTGTTATTTGGCTAATAAATGTGCACAAAGAATAAAAATACAATATGCTGCTTGGTGCTCAGGAACACTGAAACCTTATCCAGAAGAATGTCTCCTGTGTTCTTCTATCAATGTATGATGGGGAAGTGGGACCTGACTAATTGGTCCTGCCCAGTAAGTAAAATAAGCCCTCTCTATTGCTAGCTGGCTTCCTTTCCAGTGCAAAATGAAATCAGTGTCATAGTCTCTAATAACAGATATCCATTACCATAATTTGGCACTGTAATTCTTATAATATTTTCAATGAAGGGTGGAAATGAAATTAAGAAGGACGGATTGAAAAAATATATATTGAAAACCAGTTGTTTCCTGCTGTCTTGCCTAAGGAATGAATAATCCACTCTGAATAATTTGCAGTTATCTGAAGTCTAGATTTATTTCTACTTTTATTTTTCCCTTGGCAATATTGAGAAAAAGAAATGCCAGCTTTTCTCTGTTAATTGGCCATTTGTAAGGGGAAAGGGTATGAGCAAAGGGTATGTGTATGTATGACATATGTATGACCCCTATGTATTAGTATGAAACTGACAGTTCCCTCCTATATGAACCTTGCAGATGTAAACATGCAAAATAACTGGTTCTACAATATATTAAATTTTATTCTATACTTCCCATTCATTTGTTTTTGTAGCTCCACTTCCTCAGTTCTAGGGTTGCCTGGGAAAAGGTTTATCTCCAGAACAACAGGACAAATCTCTGCATTTTCCCATTTTCTTTTTAGCCTTAAAATCTGCTGAGTACTCACATCATGGCATCCAGTTATGAGTGTTAACGAAAACAGATGCTTTGATTTATTTGCATACCTCTTGCCCTAAAAAACATGCCTCACTATTCCATGTGGTTCTATTCACAGTTGTCCCGGCTGCATAAACTTCCCCACAAAAACCCAAACAAATTCAAAGCATTTGTTGCTGCCTTCTTGCATCCTGTATCAGTGGAATTTCTCCCACGAATCAGTAGCTTTCACTTACTATATAGACACTATTAATTTATGATTTTATCTTAGTTCATTAACTAACAAGTAATCCACTGGCTCATGCGCTGATGCAAATCCCAACTCCGTGGCACATGGAGTTCAAGGGCCGTTCCTGTTGCCTTATCAAATTTGTGCTGTCAAAACTGGGCTTCTCCTGTTTTCACCTAGACTGCCTGATAAACACTATCACTGAAATGCTTAATACACCTTGACATGTCTAGATTCATTCCATTTTTCAAGCACACATTGTCAGTTTTTAGACCACCACTTTCCTCCCCCACCGCCAATTGCACATTTTCCAAGTGCACACTATAAAAACAAAAACAAAACTGGATCCATGGTGGGAGGGAAGACATCTTCTTTTGTTGGATAGGATGTTGACAAGCTGGACCATGTCCAGAGGATAGCAACCACAATGGTGAAAGGTCTGGAAACTATGCCTAATGGGGTGAGACTAAGGGAGCTGGGTGTGTTTAGCCTGGAAAAGTGAAGGTTAAGAGGTGATATGAGTAAGCTCGCATGGGGAGATAGGGGCTTTCAGATAGTTTGGGTTTTATAGGTCATAACCAGCATTTTCTGTGGTGTCTGGAAATGGACTGGTAGCCAGTGAAGCTTTTTCAAGAAGGGAGTTATATGCTTCCTGTAACCAGCAGTCTAATCACAGCATTTTGGACATGCTCAAGTTTCTGAACTGTTTCTAATTGCAGTTTCATACAGAATGCATTACAGTAATCCAAATGGGATGTAATCAAAGTATGTGTTACCATGGTCAGATCTGGCTTCTCCAGGAAGAGATGCTGCTAGCTCATTTGTTTTAATTGAGCAAATGCACTTCTGCCCACTGCTGAAACCTACACCTCCAGGTTCAGGGCTAAGGCCAAGACTAAACGAATTTTAGATTTCTGGGAGAGTGTAATCCCATCCAGCACAGGTTGAATCAATACTGCCTGATCTGCCTTCCATCTGACCAGGAACATCTCTGTATTATCTGGGTTAAGCTTTGCTTTGTTCGCACTCATTCAGTCTATTACTGTCAACAAACACTTTTTAAAAAAATACTGAAACAGTTCCTTTGGAATTAGATGGAAAGGAGAGATACAGTTAAGTGCCTTCAGAATATTCCAGACAGCCTCTCACAGGGGTTTCATGTACATTTGTCCCACCATTTGTGTGGACTTCAGATCTGCGACCGTCGCTTACTCACGAGGAGCAAATGGGGAGTTAGAATGGGGTGCGCACCAAGGCCTATAGGGCTTCAATATCTGCAAGTTTCCATTTTTGAGGGGGGGATTGATCTTCCATGAAAACAGAGGGCTGACTGTATATGTTAAACAGCATGGGCAGAAAAACAGAACTCTGACGGACACCACAGATCAATGCACAGGGTGTTGAACAAGAATCCCCCAACACCACCTTCTGAGTGTACTCCTCCAGAAAGGACCAGAACCACTGTGGAACAGTACTTCCAAATTTGATCCAAGAGATATAACCCAAAAGAATGGTCACTGGTATCAAAAGTCAGCAGAACCAATAGGGACACATTTCCCCATTCAATTCCTTTCATAGGTCATTCACTTAAGCTGCCCCTGTTACATTACTGAAGCTAGTTTGAAATGCATCCAGATCATCCATTTCATCTTCCTGGAACTGGGAATCCATGACATGCCCAGAATTTTCCCCTAAAAGGGATATTGATGGAATTCAGGGAGGTCCCACCCCACACATAAACCCTCACCACAGGCTCTTTTAGTCAGGACAAAAGTCTACTTTGCTAAAGCAAGACATTCACTATTCCCACAATCCGCTCAGCCTGTTCCCTTCTGGATGCTTTAATGAGCCATGAAAGACAAGGGCTCAACATTTTTGTGGTGGCTCTCCCCTTCCCAAGGATCTTGTCCTCATCCTTGAGCTACTCAAACAGAAATCAGTGGTAGCTTACATCTGGGAAGACAGACATAGTTTACACTATTAAGCTTCTTCAAATAGTATGGAGAATAGGTCCACTGGATTTTCAAATTGTGAAACGCCCGAGTCAAATGTCCAAGACATTTCCATGCCCGAGACAGAAAATGCTGATAGTATCAACCCATACTGGTTGACATGAAGCCCTTTTTCCATTCCTTATGAAAGGAACAGAAGTTGCAGACTTCATCATATATATCTTCTTAAATGTTTCCTCTTTCTAATTGGAATATACATGTTAACTTTTCTTATAATGCTATGAAATTATAGCAGACTTGATTAGAGAGGCGTTTTGAAGTTTTCTGTAATTTTGTTATGTCTAAACCTGAAGTGATTTTAAAAATTTAAAAATTTAAAAATCTAACACCAGTACCATCCCCCCTCTGCTGTTGATAGATCATTCTCTATTTAAATAAAAGATAAACACAATGAATATAAGCAATGAGGAGATAAAAAGATATATAGGATAAAATATTTGTCTTGAATATTTACCAGTATCAATAGAATTAATACAATTAATACAATTAATGCAAATACATTATTTCCTTGGTACATTAAATAAAACAGTTATACAGTTATAACTGTAGCAATAATACAAATAAAAACAACAGTGCAAAACTGAGGAATATATAGAACATTACAAGAAATGTTTAGGAAATCCAAAGGAATTATATTTGTATGGAAGTCAGATTTAAGAACAGAAATATCAGTGAAACAATGGTCTGCAAATTAGACAGTAACAACCTAGGAATCAATATTTGTCCAAACTGTAAAAAATATATTATAATTAACTATAAATTGTATTACTGTTCAGTCAAACTGCATAAAAATTAATAGGAATGTGTCAAAATTAGGCTAGAGAGATTGGCAATGTGGGTGTCTAAACTGCCAAACAACAATTAGCTTGTGAGAGAAAATTAAGAGCCGATAAGACTTTTTACCTAGCCCTAGAATCATAGAATCGTAGATTTGGAAGAGACCACAAGGGCCATCCAGTCCAACCCCTGCCATGCAGGAAATCACAATCAAAGCATCCCTGACAGATGGCCATCAAGCCTGTTTAAAGACCTCCAAGGAAGGAGACTCCACTACACTCCGAGGGAGTTTGTTCCACTGTTGAACAACCCTTACTGTCAGGAGGTTCCTCCTAATGTTGAGGTGGAATCTCTTTTCCTGTAGTTTGCATCCATTGTTCCGCTTTCTAGTCTTTGGAGCAGCAGAAAACAAGCTTGCTCCCTCCTCAACATGACATCCCTTCAAATATTTAAACAGGGCTATCATATCACCTCTTAAAGTACAGGCTGAGTTTCCCTTATCATTTCTTGGGATGAGAAATATTTTCGATTTTGGAATACCTGTATTTGCATACACATCTATAATCAGATAACTTGGAGATGGGACCCAAGTCTGCATACAAAATTCATTTGTTTCATATACACATCATATACATAGTCTGAATAAATAATTTTGTACATGCAACAAAGTTTGTGTACACTGAACCATCAGAAGTCAGAGGTGTCACTATCTCAGTCCTTCAAGAAAAATGTTTTGGTTTTTGGAATATTTCAGATTTTGAAATCCCAGATAAGGTAGACTGAGCCTGTACAAAGAAGGTGCCAGATGTTCTACAACAAAGACCCTTTCTCCAGTAACTGTCGGCTGTACTGTACATAGCAGGGGCATTTATAGAAAAGGATCTCAGGGTTGAAATTGCTACATTTAGGGGAGACAACCCTTCAAATAAATGGGTACCAAGTCATTGAAGGCTTTAAAACCAATGCTTTGAATTTGACCCAGAAATGGACTGAAAGCCAGCACAGGAGAAAAAGTACTTCCATAACAGCATATACAGTGGAGCCTTGCCTTATGTGGGGACCCATTCCGGAGCCCCCCCCCCCCCACACATAAGGCAAATAATGCATAAACTTGTGCTCACAGTGGTGTGACGCGTGTGCACCATAGGCGCACACGCCATTCAATGTATTGCAGCGTGGCTTCTGAGTAAAGTGGAAGTCATGTATGGCATGCCTGCATATGGAGCGGGCATGCTGTAATTGTTTTGTCTATTGGACAAGGTGATGTTTGTGACAATATTCAAAGGCAACCATGTATATAGCACATGACAGTAATCCCAATTAGTATGATATGGCTCATGGAAGTAGTTGTTAATTCTTTATTTTGTACTTTTATATGAATGAATGAATGAAATATTTATTTATATCCCGCCTCTTCTGTTTTGGCGATCGAGGCGATTAACAACATGATTTATACAATATACAATAATAAAAACATCAAAAAAAAACCCTACAAAACCCTGACCTTAACCTCCCTTCTAAACTATAAATTTTTAAAAATAATAAAAACATAATTAAAATATATGACAGCACATCAAGATTATTATACAATCAATGAATGAGGAGGAGGAGGCATGGTGAGTTGGGTGGTTTCAATCAGTTCTGGACATAATCAGTCAGGGAAGGCCTGCCGGAAGAGAAACCATTTTGTCACCTTTTTGAAAGCCTCAAGAGAGGATAGTTGGCGAATCACGTCAGACAGGTCATTCCAAATTTTTGGAGCGGTGGCAGAGAAAGCCCTCCAGGAGGTCACCTCCGATTTGGTCTTCCTTGGTGTGTACAGAGTGTACGGGATAACGTACAACGGAGTGCATGGGAAGGATTATATACATGTACAAAGCCCCTCACCCCCCACATCTTGCACATCTAATTGGAAAAGAGACTTGTGAGCAATTTCTGGACTTGTTGCAAACACTTTAGGTGGAAGAAGTGTATGACTGTGACATTTGATTGTATTAATTCAACCATTCACTATGGCCCCAAACAACGGGCCAAAAGAAGTGGCTGGAAGTCACTTCAGGGGTCTGGCATTTAGATGATGCATGCCCCCAAAGTGGCCAAAAGCCACGGTGAAGCCGCACCAAGCAAGCAAGAGCCAGCCCTTCCAGGAGCAGATTTAATCCACTTCTGCCACCAGTCAGCTCTGGCACCACAGTGGCAACCCACTTTGCAAGCAGGCCATGTGGTCACTGCATTCCTGGGTCGATCACTGCCCAATCTCTGCTGGAGCAGCCAGAGGCCACTCCTTGCTCTCTGTCTGCTTTGGGACCAAGTTACCAGAATGAGTAGTAAATGTTACCAACCCTTGAGAATGGAAGGGAAGAAATTCTACAGACCTCTAGCTATCAGGAGCATTTTTTCTCTTGAATGTATCACATATGAGAAGCTTGTGTGGGTGTATGCATGTGGCCTTGCCACCAGCAACACTGTCTCCCTACTCACTGACAGCCCTGGATCATTGGCTCCTATTGTATCTCTGATAAATCTTGTGGGTTAGCAATTGTTCAATAGTAATGCCAGGTGTTTCAAATACCCCAGCAGGTAGGCAGACAGGTAGGCAGGTAGGCATTTTATCACCCAGACATGGATGGAGGAATACACAGCAGTCCCTCTTAAGGCTCTGACCTACAGCAATGTTGTTGAAGCTAGTGCAATGGAACTAATAGTCTCCCCCAATTTCCTTATGAATCAGCCGCTCCCAAATTGATCTGCTGGTATCATCGTGCTACCGGCAGCAGGCCTGGAAGAAATGCCTCACCCACTCTCAACTGATTAACTGATATGAATATTGGCATCGAGTGTCTTTATAGCCTAAGAAAGGAGCAAGTGTTTGTAAAATTCCCCCTGGCCATGAGTCACTATGTACACTGCACTGGTTTTTATTTCATCAATCTATTGATGCCTTTGGGAGGACTTGTTCCATTTTGGATCACTATAAAGAATAGCCTGTAGCAATTGCATAATTTTAAAAACAAACTTATGGAATGATGTTGTTTTCTGATTTGAGTAATCTGTCCATGACATATACTCTATCCAGAAATTTTATTATTCAATAAACAATTTTTAAAGCAATTGCACAATATAATGAAGTATAGCAAAAGGTTTCTTGGTAAATGTCGGGGGGGGGGGGGTGATGGTGTTTCCATTTATTTTCTTATAACGGGTCATAAGGATGTTGTGCTGGGGCTATTTCCTAGCCAGATTCCAGTTTACAATCAAAACAGGGCAGGACTGATTATTTCTCTTCATGGATCTACTACAGAAAATGGAAGTGGCAGTACTACAGTTTTGTTTTTTCTATCAGTAGTACATAATCTATACCATAAAATAATTTCATTTAAACACAAACTTCCCTAAAAAATAGTTTCAACTTTAATGAAAACTAAGATTACCCATGGTTAATTTAGTTATACTTTTTAAAAAAAACATGTTGGAACAAAAAGTTGTTAACTCTTTTTTTAAATGTCTCCAATGTCAAGTTCTGATTTGTTATCTGATTTGCATAGTATGCAAATTATTATAATCATGCATATTATTAATTTGCATTCTGATTATGCAAATTCAAAACATTAATCTTTGCATTTTTTCTACTATTATGTTTAAGCCTCAGTACCAGTACCAGTCTAACAGCTTTCTTCCCCTCCCAGCTGGTATGAAGGGAGGGAGACGTCCAAGGAACCTTATTGAGTAAAGGGACTCCCTTTACTCTCTTTAGGCTGTTTGGAAGTGAAGTTCTTCCATGCTCAAACCACTAGCACAATCACCACACAATGCAAGGCCATCTCTACTTGACTCCTGCTTGCCTCCTTTCCTTTCCCACCTTCTAGGCCTGTTCAGGTAAGGGATGAGGAAATGGAAGAATAAAGTGGCACAGGCCTGTGCAGTAGCAACCAGAGCCCAGAGGGTGGGATGAGGCTCCCACCAATGCCAGTCTTCTTGCATGGTTTTCTGCATCACCACTGCCACATTTTAACCTACTTATCAGCCTGGGTTGAATGAGAAATCCACTATTTACTACTTCAACTGGCCCAGCCATTCGGGATATTTTTGGTTTCAATCTGGGACATTCCAGGTTTTCTGGGACAAATGGCAAGCCCATTTATAATGGGATTTAGTGCTACTATACAACTGAATGAATGATTTCTTCAACAGCAATTAGAACTGATTCACACTTGCAGGTTTGTCACTTGATACCTAATTATCCAATGGATATTGGAAATGTCCTTATTGATAATCGTTGCATTGTCTTTTCAGTGACCTACCTGTGTTTGATGTGTGATAATTGTTTCATTTATCATAATTACTATTTGAAGTGCAAATTGTTGTAATGAACATTCATTCATTCATGCACTCCTAGACAAATATACTGAATTCCATACACACTGATGGTTTACAACAGATTACATAAAGGTGCAAACCACTTACTTATAACCGGGGTCACACTGTATATATACACCCACTCTTTTCCAGGTCAGCATTCTCTGAAGATGCCACCCACAAATGCTGGCGAAACATCAGGAATAAACTCATCTAAAACATGGCCACATACAGGGACGTAGCCAAGGGGGGGGGGGGTTCTAGGGGTCCGGACCCCCCCCTTCCATTAGAAAAATGAATGGTGCATGCTGCTGCGCCGCCGCGCCCAAGCCCCATTATAATGGTGGCACTTAGTCTGGACCCCCCCCCTTCCTACAATCCTGGCTACGTCCCTGCCACATAGCCTGAAAAACCCACAAAAAACTACACTTATAGTTTAAAAAACAAAAAACAAAGATCATTCTTAAATGAAGAAGTCAGGTTGGAAATTATCTATAACTGTACCTATCCAATTTTTCATATTCTTTGTTTTCTGATCAAAACAAAGCAGTCCCCATCTCCTGGTAAACATATGATTCATTCCATCATGCAACAAGCAGTATTGTTTAAAGGACAGTCCAGTATTTAATACTGATGGTTGTTGAGTTAAATACATTTTGCTTCAGTCTGACTTTCTGAGGTTATGGCCGTTTTGTTTTGTTTTGTTGTGCATGACCTGTTCCAATAAACAGTGCATTGCAATTTGCATGAGAGTCCTTGTCCTACCCCAAAGCAAGCTTTGTTTTGTATCAATGTGGTGAATACTCCTACCAAATAAAAAATAATTTTACTGCATTTTTTAACAATGTGTATTGGTCTGTACAAACTTTTCAATCCTACTTCTACTTCATGAGGTTAGCTGGGACTGAGGAGCAAGGCCATTGGATGTGAAGTTGAAGGCTTTCATGGCTGGCATCCATGGTTTTTTGTGGTTTTTTGGGGCTATGTGGCCATGTTCTAGAAGATTTTCTTCCTGACGTTTCGCCAGCTCACACAGTATATATAGATCCACTTTTTCCAGGCAAACATTCTCTAAAGACACCAGCCACAGATGTTGGCGAAACGTCAAGAAGAAAATTTTCTAGACCATGGCCACATAGCCCAAAAAACCCACAAAAAGCCAAGGCCATTGGCATTTCCACAGATAAATCCCAGGCTCAGCCTCTACCCTTCTAATTTTAAAAACACTATAATCTTCAAATAGCTGGTATGGGAAAAGTCCGTTAAGGGAAATGTAAGCTTATTGTGTCTATATCAGAATATCGTTTACTGCTGGTTGTGTGTACAATTTTTATCGTAACTTTTTTTACAGACATTTGTAATTGTTGTGGATATTTGCAGTTTATTATTCTAGCTATTCTGTACTGTGTATTTGTATGTTAACTACTCTGAGTTCCTATAAGAAAGAGTGGGGTATAACTGTAATTATGTCCACCACTTGTGAATTGTGGAAAAGATGGCTGTATATTTCATTCTTCATTCCAAAGACAGACATGTGTAAACTTGGCTCTATCCACAAAGCAAGAAGATTGCAGGAATAGTACAATTTCCATCTGTGGCTTGAAGATACTAGAATGGATCCCTTCAGGCCACTGGTGAGAATCATATTATCGAATGCCCCTTCATACATAAAAAAGAAGGTATCTCCGCAAGTTCAGCAACAACCTTTCCTCCTTGTGCAAGGTGTGTTTTAACTTGCTTATAATATTTTGCATAGGGAGGCATTCCGACCTTCTGTCTGTAGTGGCACATTTTGGTCAACTGATCTGTGAAGGGATTGTTGGCCAATCTTTGCTTATCTCTCCTTCAGTAGCTAATTGCCCTTCTCATTTAATTGGCCCCTTGGGGCAAGGTACTGCTACAGCAGAGATAAGATAAGTCAGTCTACTAAGGAGCCTTCAACATTTCCAACATCCAAAGACTAATCACGCTTTATTCTGAATGGTCCTGGGTGGACAGTATGTTCACAGGCAGGATCTTTCAGCACCAAGGAATGGGCCAGCACTTGCTCTACTTTCAATCCACAATCCAAATAATTTGGGGACAATCCTGAGGCCTTTTCATACTGCACAACTATAGTACTGTGATTCCATTTGAATTGCCATGATTCCATCCTATGGAAAGCTGGGATTGGGGAAGGACATTTAGAATTCTCAGCCAGGCAGTAACTTTCATGCCTCTGATAAAACTACAAACTCCAGGACTCCCTAGTACACTGCCATGGCAGTTAAAGTGGAATCACAGTACAGTTGTCCCCTCCCTTATGCAGGGGATCTGTTCCGGACCACCACCACCACCCCCTGCTTAAGGAAAAAAACGTGGATGCTCACAGGTGCACACGCTATTGTTTTTTCTGTCACACAGTGCCCCAACTTCCGGTGCGGCTTCCAGCATATGCTGAAAGCCGCGTAAGGCATGCCCATGTATGACATGGGTGCACAGTACTGTAACTGTTGAGTGAAAGGATCCTAGGTGAATATTTGTGAGTGTTTATGATGTGACTTCCATAGCATTTAGCTAGGTTCTCAAAGACATGGCCCAGGTTCTTACACACCTTACATTATTTCTCTATTCTGTATGAACCAGCTAGAAGTTTAAGATCCTCAATGGAAGACTTTCTCTCAGTTCACAGGTCTGTCAGGTGAGGACATGAGGAAGAGCCTTCTCAGTGGCTGCTCCCAGGCTATGTAGTTCCCTTTAATGGAAGGCTAGGCTGGTACCTCCTTTGCTCACCTTTCACTGGCAGACAAAGGCCTTTTTATTTAAACAGACATTTAATTGGTTGTGGGAAGTGTTTTTTAATGGTGTGTGGGTGTTATATTTTTACCTTTGGTGGTCATGTTTTTAAAATGATTTTACACTTAGTGGCATCGTAATATGATAACACATGTTACTGTGTTTTAACTTGTCAAGCTTTTAGCTTTTATTATCACGCTTTTGGATCCCATATTGGGAGAAAGGTGACATACTAAATAAATAAATAAATAAATATTATTTATACCCTGCTCTTCAGTCAAAAGGCTATCAGAGCAGCTTACAAATTGTTAATTAGACATTTCCCTGCCCTCAGGCTTACAATCTAAAAAAGACAATACACAAAAACAGAAAGGAATGGCAGTGGGGAAGGGGAAAAGTCCAGCAGATCTTCTGTCCCTCTGAGGCCTGGACCATGGCAGATGGACTGGAGGGGCTCTGATTAGGTCCTATTATGTTTATATTATTAAATATTAGTATAAATAAATAAATACTATACAAAATAAATAAATAAATGCCTAACTTGTACATAGAGAGGGAGATGTGCCAGATATTGCTGGATTGCAACTCCCAATCAGCACCAGTCAGCAGCATGGTCATTGGAGAGGGATGCTTCAGTTTGCAATTCAGTAGCATCTGGAGCACCATACTTTGCCTAGCCTGTAGTATATTTTGAGGTAGATTAGTTTACAGTCCCAAAGGAATAACCGTGTGACCTCACCCACACTAAACAATAATAAGGATTGTTAAAGTCTAGCAAAATGGGCAGGATGGTATAGATGCCTATTTCTCTGTGTGTTCATGTGGAAATCTGATTTGACTTTCTTTACCTGGTGTTTACTTATATCTAGCTGTATTCAGCTTTAGAAAATCCCTGAAAGTAACTATGGGATGATGAAGAATATATGGAATGTAACTGAACAGGCCACTTACAAAGAGAAAAAGAGAGAGAGGGATTTATATATACATGCTATTGAAAGAAAGATCAGCATTTTTTAAACAACTGTGGTATTGTTTCATATTTCCTGTTGACTCTGTCTCTTTCTAATGCCAGAAAGAACACACGTTTTGAGATAATATGGCATGGCTAATTAGATACAAGGAAAGAGGTTGTTATTATTTAATTAAGCTTCAAGCAAACTGTTTAGTGTAACCTTCATCAGGCCTTAATTTAATAACAACATATTTATCTGTGTCTTTGCATCAGGAGAGCAATTCACCTGCTGAAGATTAATCTGTCATAGAAGCTGACAAAAAATACATGTATTTAATGCAACAATCTTTATACAATTCACATCAAGTATAAAGTGACAAGATTTTTAATGACTTTGAAACAAACTATGTGTCTCCTGTGAACATACCTAATTCAGGTCACCCATTCCAAAAAAAGATAAAAGCTGTAATACAAAGCCAATGTATTATTAATTTAACATCAGTTAGAACCTTTACATATTTGAATGAGCATAAAATGTGTGCATGCCTGCATGTATGTTTTGATCTATCTATGATCTATGGCATTAGTGGATAAGCTCAAAAAACCTTAAGTCATAACAGAAAATACTTTCCCACGCCTCACAGAATTCCTCCACAGCATTCTTACTGCATCTATCCATTTCATGGACTTCAACAATAGGCTATGTACCACTTTCATTGTTAATAAAATTGTTTGTTACATGCATCCAAGGAGCTCAAAGAAGCGAACATAGTTTCCCCCCCCCCCCGCCCCAGTCATTGGTTAGACTAAGAGATAGTGACTTGTCCAAGGTCATTTTGTGAGCTTTCTGGTAAAGATTTGAATCCAGGTCTTCTCAATTCATGTTCAGTATGGTGTGACTCTTGTTAGTGGACTCTTCTTACATGACTCTTAGAGAGTCCTGGAAGCCAATTCACGAGAACAAATGAGCACGTACACATGCTGCACATGCTGCATGCCAGTGTCTAATCCAATTTAAACATTTTTCTGAACCCAGGTTGAGCATGTAGTCCAAACTGTGTGGGTTGCACATGCTGGAAATGACATCTTACATGCTGAGAGGAGCACTATTCTCTGGCACTTGAGGTTCTGTTAAAATGAGGAAGCTGAATAATAAAACACTCCTCCTCATCATTCTGTCACTGCTACAGGAGAAAATTGGCAGTCATTCACATTTGTATATAGGAATCCAGTGAGGTAATGCATTATTTAGACACTGTGAGAAGAAGTTACCCAAGTGTGTAATACTTCAAAGCGTGTGTATTACTCAGAGGACGGGAATAATGAAGTCAGCAACCACAAGTATTAAAGAATTGTAATAAGTAACTGATTTTGGCCACACATCTGTGAAATGCAAATACATTGCTAAACTTTACTGTTAGTACTTTCCCACTGAAACAGAAACAAGTGTTTCCTTTTCCCCATTCTTCTTGCTGTAGTGTAAAAGTTGTTGGAAGCAACACTTATTATGAATGGTGATAAATTATTTAAAACTGCAGTGCTACACAATCTTAACTAGGAATGCATCCTACAGAACTCAGTGGGCTGTACGGCTCAGTAGGCCTTTATAAGATTAGACTGTATAATTGAAGAGTCTTCTCATTGTTTTAAGAATAACTCCAGTCACAGAGTTGGGGAGCTGAGCAGAACACGGAAGCAACTGCATGGCAGTTTTTGCAGAAGATTTATAAACAGAATTGACCAATCATATGAATTAACTTCTGCATCCACTGCTGACCAGTTGCTTCCATGTCAAGTGTGTAGGGGTAGAATGCAGCACTTTGGATAGCTCTTGTAACATCTGCAATAAAATCCAGTGTAGATTCACTGAATAGTACAGAATTATAGTGGTATGATTCCACTTTAACTGCCTATGGAATGCTGTGGTTTAGTGAGATACTGGAGCACTGGCTGAGAATTCCACTAAACTGCAAATCCCAGTATTCCACAGGATGGAGCCATGGCAGTTAAAATGGAATCATAGTGCTATAATTCTGCAGTGTGACTGGCTCCCTCTGAATGGGTCTAATAAGGGAGAAGTACACAGGGAAGTTGCAAAAATAGTGATAAAAACAGCTATAAGAGCTATTGGCATTGGGAGGTGAGGGGGATTCAGTTTGGCTCCATCCAGTGAGGATTCTTGCCTGCCAGAAGAACAGTTGATAGAAGCTGCCCTGATCTAGGTCATAGTTATCTTTTCTGCTCCCACAGTTGTTCAGGGCTTCTAGGGAGAAGGATGCTTCTAGAGATCCAGTGCTCATTTTCTCCACTCTCTACTGAGACTCAGGCATACAGAAGCCAAGGAGGCATAACAAAACCTAGTGTGGAAGGAAATTACATACACCTCTGCTAAAAACAAAAAAAACCTTTCAGCTTGCAGGATATAACTCATGTTGAGAACTTGTAGTTGCAAGTGGCCTATAAATGTCATAAATAAGCAGACACATGTAACCACTGTCCATGTCCCTGTTCATGTGGATCTGTTAGTAGCATTCCGTATTGCCAGTCATGGTGTCTTTCGGGATCAGCTATAAGGATGGAAATCCAATTTTGCTGATAATTGGGTTTGAGGAGGTGGCGTTTGGAGAAAACCCGTCAGTTTCATGGTATGATGTTGTGTGGGACCCTGTCTTGATTCCCATGATATTAAGCATCTGCATAAAAATCCAGAATGAGATCATTTTTAAAAATGAGTCCTATTAAGATGATCACACAAGGAGTAACATTGTGTGGTTAAGGAGTTAACATGAAAAAAGGAGCATGCTAGTTCTCTTATCTCTATAATTTGCTCTCTTCATGTGGGGAGCAGAGACCTGAAGGGGATGCCATAATCTCCAGACAAGGGTTCCTGACTGTGTTAAGAGATATACAATAAAGAGACAGGACTTCAACTTCATTCACCCTGTCACACACCAATTGTAATTCTTTTTTGTGAATGCCTGAATAGGGCTTTGATGTGAGATGCCATCAGAATGCTGTTGACATCCATTTGTATTTTTTCTTCTTTCCTCCTATCCTTCTCTTTTAAAAATTCAGTTAAATGTGATGTTGAAGAAGTACTGGATCATTGTTTTCAGCGGTGAGGAAAATCCATGAAAGACAGAGATACTATGGGCTGGGAAGTGCTGTTCAGCCTGTTCTGGACTGGTCTGCCCTCCTCCTGGAAATTGTGGTTTTATATTTGCAAGCGCTATTAAGTCTAGCTCTTTTTTAGCGTCCCAAGTCCTTCTGTGGCATAAAGCATCTTTCATCAACTGAGCCTGGCGCACTATTTGGACTCCTTCCTTGCAAGAAATAGCCTAACCAAATTTATATGTGGGCTGATAACTTTGTTCTTAAATTACTGTAGTGTGTTATAGTACTGCCTTTGAGGACTCTTCAGCTACTCATAATAATACTGCTGCAAAATATTTGTTAACTGGGGGCAAATACAGGGGTACAGTTTGCAAAATCTGAAACAATATATGTGCAAGTGCAATTTATAAGTCAAGATCAGCACTTTAAATTGCACTTGCACATATATTGTTTCAGCTTTTGCCAGCTGTACCCTGATATTTGTGCTCAGTTAACAAATGTTTTGCAGCATTAGTCTTATGAGGAGCTGAAGAGTCCTCAAAGGCAGTACTACAACACACTACAGTAATTTAAGAACCAAGTTATCAGTCCATATATAAATGTGGCTAGACTATTTCTTGCAAGGAAGGACTCCAACTAGTGTGCCAGCCATACATTTTGGGGCCAGGGTAGCTCACCTGCATGTTGAGCCTGGTCTTGGAAGATCTGCTCTGAGTCTGATTGGCATCTGAGTTAAGGCAGGTGATCAGCAGACACAGGACGTTTTCACTTGTAAGTTCCTCCTATAAGAATCTTTCATTGCAGCAGACATCATCCATGTTCTCTTTCTGATACCAAATGAACTCTTTTATTAGTTCACATATTTTTAGGATACTTGGAAAATCTATCTATGAGTATTTTATGCTGGAACTTTTTACCTGCTGATTATCATTTATATCTTTTACTGTGTCTTATAAGGCTCTGAGAATTTTGGCTATACTCAGTGGAGCTTGCATCTAAGCAGACATGTATAGGATTCCATTATTAATAGATCAAGAAAAGCATTCACATACAGTGCTGGTCTGGGCCTCATACAAGTGACTGGATGTGGTCTTGATGAGCCTGATACTGCATCCGGCATAACCAGTAGTTATGGTGATTAGTTGCTCACAGCTGCTTAGGTCCTCAGACCAACATCTTCTAGTCACTGTTACTCATGACACTTACTACCTTTAGAAGAATTGCTGCTATTGAATTTGAGGGAAACCACGCTTTAGTGGTGACTGGTGGCTTCCATGAAGGTGGGATGGTGAATCAACCCTGAATGTTAGTACAAAGTTTAAAGGAGCTATTCAGGGTTCTGAACCTCATCTCCCCAACAGATTCAGCACTTTGGACAGCTCCATTAAAAGTCAGATTAGTGCCTGGAGTGAATTCTTTGCTTCACTTAGATGGGAGCCACCATCTGCCAGCAAATTACACATTCACCTATTGAACTCTAGACAGCATACATGATTCTCCTCTTCATCTCCCCTAATTTATCCTCACAATAAGCACAGGCAGATCAGGCTGACGGCCACCCAAGGTCACCCAGTGAAACGTGGTTTAGTGTAGACTGGAAAATGGATCTTCCAAGTTCCAGTTGAACAATGTCCAGTACATTAGATGGCTGTGTTCATCTTGGTGTTTCTGAGATATATGGCCCTGATGTAAAATGACACAGTGAATTCATATCTGAATTAGGGTCCTCATAATCCACATTTCCCAGGTTCAAATCCAACAATAGATTATCTTCTGCTGCAGTACCTCTCTGGCTTGTTTCTATATCTGGAGTTTGATAATGTTACATGTACATCATGCCTTTTACTATACAGTGGGCCCTCGCCTTACGCGGGGATCCGTTCCGGATCCCTCCACGTAAGGCAAATTCCGCCTATGCTCAAGCCCCATTGTAAACAATGGGGCTTGTGCATGACGATGCAGCGACGCGCAGAGCGCAATGGGCACACACGCCCATGCAATTGAATGGGACGCGACGCCCCTTCCGCCCCGCGCTCGCTCTGCAGCTTGAGCGCATATGCTCAAACCGCGTAAAGCGCGCCTGCGTATGTTGCGGGCGCGTTGTAGAACTATCAAGTTCCGCAATCATATAGCCCCTGTATTTTTTAAAAATATATATATACTGTTTACCTCTAAATCTACAAACAGCCTGGCTCCTTTTTCTGTCTCTGAGGCTGCTACTGCCTGTTCCTCTTCTTTGTATTTACCATCTTCTTATGATGGTTGCAACTTATTCTGATAGTGACTTCACTGTGTGAAAGCACTATCTCAGTGCAATGCCACACAGAACATTTTCATACTGTTTCAGTACTTTTAAATTAAGGCAGTTCACATATTAATTCAGCTGACAATTATCAACTAATCAGAGAGGACTACATGTAGGTTTGAACTGGCACATAATCTACCAAATAATAAATTGGCAGCACCATGAGAACTGCCCCGGGGGAATTGTTCCATTTCAAAATCTTCCAATTGCAGATGGACATTCATCCAAGGTAAACATAAATGGGGGATGAAATCCAGCCTCAGAGATAATGAAAGTACGTTTCTGTATATGTCAAAAGAGCATATGTGTATTATTATTATTATATTATTATTATTAACCTTTATTTATGAAGCGCTGTAAATTTACACAGCGCTGTACATGCAATCTTTTTAGTTAGACGGTTCCCTGCCCTCAGGCTTACAATCTAAAAAGACATAACACAGAAGGAGAAGAGAGTGGTGGAGGGAAAGGGTAAGAGGTCCAGCAGTTCCTCTCTACCTCCGAGGCCTGGACCAAGGCAGATGGACTGGAGGGAGGGCTTGGCTTGTTTTATATAACATAGGGAAATTTTCTTTCTTATTCTTGATTTCTGGGGGCAGAGGGGAACAAAGGAACTCTTGTTAATAAAATAAGTATATGCATACATTTTATTAGAATGAGACAAAGACTGTGGCGAAGATATTTTTGATAAACGTTCACATTCTGCACTGCAATAGAGAATTCAAGGTCATGACATCAATTAAGTAAGCTATGTTACAGTAAAATATTAAGTCCATAGTAAAAGAGAGAGGAAATTATTTTTGTAGAAAGGAATGAGATTCTTTATTTCATTCTGTTGGATGTATGCATAAAATTAAACCTATTAGGCTGATGAAAGCATGTGAGTCACACATTTCTAAGAACATTGTTTTGCTTTAAAAAGCATGATGTATTATATATTCTGACCACAACAACTTGCATTTCAAAGGGGAATTCAACAATTTAAAAAACTGAACTGCTGGATCACATGTCTGTCTGGTTCCAACATTTGTACTGTAGAAATATAAGTTATAAATGTCTACTTGGGAAGATAAATCAGCATGAGATTTAAATTCTTTATTCAAAAAAATATAAGAAAGAAAGAAAAGAATAGGACCACAGCATTATGTACTGAGTTGAAATAGACTGACTCTCAAGTATTTGTAATAAAACAGTTGATCAGACTGCACTTATGCAGCAGTAGAAATTATTTTTGGACTACACATAGCACTGGTTCTTAGGGTAGCCAGATTTCATGTCTAAAGAAACTGCTGGGTTGCTTCAGCTAGGGAGACACATGTTAGAAAGAGTAGACCTAGAGGAAAGAAAAGTTTGATTTTATTGTATGAGGTAGCTTTACAAGCCTGGGTACTTATTTCCTCCCTACTGGTACCAGGCTCATTAGCTTAATGTGAAGGTGTTTCCATTTATACCGCATCAGGACAACATCAGCACATAAAAAGTAATTTGAATTTTAATGCAGATGAAATATGTTTAGGCTTGATACAATCAGTATATTTCATTTTCCTTTTACAGTGATTTTGGGCAGATGCCAGTATTAATGCTATGACCCATACTTACATTATATCTGCTGCTCCATCTGTTGATAGCTACTGACTTTCAAACAGAACTCAGTAAAAGTCTCTGCTTAATAACAGAACAAGATTCAAACAGTATAAGTGGGAGATACAAGAAGAAGAATTTTAATCTGAATAGGATCTATGGAAGCCTTCCATGTTCAGTAGCAGAATGCTGAAGGGATCACCTGTTTAACCCTCCTCCTTCCTACTATTTTTCATCTTAATGGCCTGTTACAGACTGCCAAAATAAAGCTGCTTCAGGTCTCTTTGGAGGTATGCTATTTAAATGACGCATGGGTCCTAAGAGTCCGGAGGTCGCCCCAAAGCCACACTCCATTCCTAAGCACTGGAGTGCAGCTTTGGTGCAGCTTCCGGATTCTTAGGATGCATGCATCGATTAAATAGCATACCTCCAAAGAGACCTGAAGCAGCTTTATTTTGGCAGTTTGTAACAGGCCAATGTACAGTGGGAGTAATGCAGGTCTCCAGATATTGCTGGTCTGCAACCCCCAGATGTCCTCACCATTTGCTGAGTGGGCTTTTAAAAAGGCAAGGGAAGCAGAAACTAAACAAATTAAAAGTGGTTTCCATTTTGCAAGTTGGAAATAATGGTGGGACCTATGTCTGGAAGAGCTAAAGATCAAGCCATTTTTTTTAATGAACTCTATAGTCTCCAGCTGTTTGAAAGGATTAATTGCTCTTTCTTGGATGCACATAGAGTATAGTTATCCCTTCATATCTGAGTCAGTGACCGAGGGGATCCATTCCAGACCCTCTCCCCCACCGATACAAAAAAAATGTGGGACCTCAAGGCCTGTTGTTTGTAATGGCGACATGATGTGCATGATTGGGGACAATGGGGCTTGTCATCCATAGATGCTTACATCCACAGAAAGCAAGCCCATGGGTAGCAAGGCCCCACTGTATTATTGATGCTACAGTGGTTGGGAGATGAGGAGGATAAACTCAGAAAAGGAATATTTGATTAAAAACTACTCACCTATGCATTTATATGTGTCAGCAGGCAGCTCACACGTAGTTCCACTAAAATAGCAAAGTCCCATAGCACCGTATAGACTAGCAGTGTTATTGTTACATAAGCTTTTATTGTCTAGAGTCTATTTCAGCTAAGGCATGAAATGTTTATGAGTTTAGAGAAAGAAAAATAGAAGCACAGAGTGGATCAAATGTCATGAAATTAAAAAAAAGAGTACAGATTGTAACAATAAATAAGTGTCAGTGGAATCACAGATTGTCAATGCCACATGCAGACTGCCAAATGAGGATAAAGGTTATGCCATTGTAACTTTAATCTGAGATGTTACAAGATTCTTTTGTTGCTTTTGCTACATGCATTTCTACTGTGTTTCAAAACTAGGGTTATTTCAGGAAGACAAGAAGGAAACAATTGGGCAGATCTCACGAAACTTAAATTACTGGTATCAACAGCACTTCAGATAAAAGCTGGGGAACCAAATTTCTTGCAGTCTCTCCGCCTTCTAAAAATTCTTACATAGGAGCTGATAGAGTTTAAAGAGAAATGGTTGAGGGGAAATTTCCATCCCCACCATCTGTTTCAGCTGGAGTAAAACACTGGACATTTACTTGCCTGTAAAAAATGTAATGCATACCATGGTGCTTTGCCCTAAGGCTAGAGTGGCCGAGTTATAAGGTAAGGCTGTTAGATTTAGCACTGACATCTCACAGTCAAATAGCTGGGCTTCTTTGCTTTAATAAGCAGGTGCTTGCTGCGTCCTTACTCTGACCCAGGATTAGGTTAAATATAAAACAAGCTGGCTTTGATCATTTGGCTCACAGCTGAGTAAAAGCCATAGAAAACCAACATAATCACTGGTTTACCTAGGTTTGACACTGCTAAGTTTACCCTAGATTTGCCATTTCCCATGTTTCCAACATTTAACAGTTGAGCAGCAGTGTAGGTATAGTGTTCCAAGAGTGAGCACAGGCATTTAAAAAGATACTGTTTTAATGGATGCATCTTATTATATAATCATAGAATCGTAGAGCTGGAATAGACCCCAAGGGCCATCCAGTCCAACCCTCTGCCATGCAGGAACTCTCAAGCAAACATCCCTGACAGATGGCCATCAAGCCATCTGTCAGGGCTTTGATTGTGATTTCCTGCATGGCAGGGGGTTGGACTGGATGGCCCTTGCGGTCTCTTCCAACTCTATGATTCTATGATTCTAAGCCTCTGTTTAAAGACCTCCAAGGAAGGAGACTCCACTACACTCTGGGGAAGTGTGTTCCACTGTTGAACAGCCCTTAATGTTAGGAAGTTCCTCCTAATGTTGAAGTGGAAGCTCTTTTCCTGTAGTTTGCATCCATTGTTCTGGGTCCTGTTCTCTGGAGCAGCAGAAAACAAGCTTGCTCCCTCCTCCCTTCAAATATTTAAACAGGGCTATCATATCACCTCTCAACCTTCTCTTCTCCAGGCTAAACATCCCTAGCTCCCTAAGTCGTTCCTCATAGGGCATGGTTTCCAGACCCTTCACTATTTTGGTCGCCCTCGTTGGACACACTCCAGTTTCTCAATGTCCTTTTTGAATTGTGGTGCTCAGAACTGGATACAGTATTCCAGGTGGTGCCTGACCAAAGCAGAATAGAGTGGCACTATTACTTCCCTTGATCTAGACACTATTCTTTTATTGATGCAACCTAAACTTGCATTGGCCTTTTTAGCTTCCGCATCACACTATTGACTCATGTTCAGCTTGTGGTCTACTTGGACTCCTAGATCTCTTTCACTTGTAGTCCCATTAATTTGGGATATTCCAGAACACATAGAGCATAATCAGCAGTAGCCTTGAATCTCTCTCTCTCACTCACTCTGGTTTCCCTCCATATGCATACTGTAGCTCCTTCGAGTGACAAACTCCCCCCATACCTCAGTGACCATGAATGTAAATTAGGCAATAAAACACTTTTAAAATCTCAGGAAAAAAATATGTTATTTGAAAGAGTGGATTAAAAATTATTTATCTGAGTTATAAATTACCCTCAGCATACAAAAAAGAAGGAGTGTTCCCAGACACACAACTTAACACAGAAAACAGAAAATACAACAGACACAAATCCATGTAATACAGGTAACTTCATCCACACAAACATGCTGTATTACAATCGTGGGCTAACAAATACAAATAAATTTAACCATCTATTACCTGCTAGGTTTATTTCATATCATGTAATAATATTTTAATCTCTTTTTTAAAAAGTAAGGATAAAGACATTTGCTAGTTGCTTTTTAAAAATAAATTCAAAGCAATATTTATCAACCTAACCAGAAACCAATAACAAGACAAGAAGGGAAACAATCAGAATTAACAGTTCAGTCTTTAAAATGAAGGAAGAATATATTTCACTAATTTCATTCAGCATGTCAGTCTGTTTCACTTTACTGTAATTTAAAAATGTTAACCTGTAGATGGGACATAATACTTGCAAAAACACGAGGTTGTGTATCGACTTTCTCTTAAAGTGGGGGACAATAAAAACTGTGGAGCTGAGTAATACTGTACAATTTCCCCATATCCTTCATAATTTCCTCATATCCTTCATAATTTCCTGCATCTTTTACCTGAAAAGTCTTACAAAGATCTCGCTATCTATCTATCTATCTATCTATCTATCTATCTATCTATCTACAAGTGCAAGAAAACTTTTCCCCTACAAAGAAAAAAAGCAACCAGATAGGGGAAATGGCCATTGGAAAAGTGTTATGCATTCCCTCCCTGTCCCTTCTTCTTTTGCTTCTATTTGCAACATCCAACAGGTGTATATTTAAAAAGTCAAGGAAAAGTTAAAATTCTGCTTGGTAAAATGGGGTCTAAAATCTCATACATCTTTTTTTACTGAAAACATACCGCTAAGTTTCTTTACAGCAATAATGCCTCTGAAAATGTAGCTGTATTATTTTCAAAATGTATACAGTTCACCCACGTCATACGCGGGCGCCTTTGACGCAGCTTCCAGCTTATGTTAGAAGCCCCGCGCCATTTAATGACTGGCGCATGCACTCACAGTGCTCCTACCACCTTGCTGCCTCATGCACAAGCCCCATTATTCTCAATGGGACTCGAACATAGGCAGAACCAGCTTTATGCAGCAGGGTCCGGAACTTTCCTGGATGTTCTTCTAATTGTCAGAAACAGCAAGATTGTTTCAGATCTTTTTTATAAACCATCTCTGGGGTTGTTCCCACTATGGTTTAAACCATATTGTGATTTGAAATGATCCTATTTAAACCACCATGGTTCCCACTTAATTCAAATCACTGAAGCGATTCGGAAATGAGGGGCATGGTTTTTACTCATTTAACCTATGTCAAAGAGATGCTGGGTTAAAGGGGTATTTCTGAGATGAATCAATTTATACTCAAATTTTATTTATTATTATTAACCTTTATTTATGAAGCGCTGTAAATTTACACAGCGCTGTACATGCAATCCTTTTAGTTAGACGGTTCCCTGCCCTCAGGCTTACAATCTAAAAAGACATAACACAGAAGGAGAAGGGAGTGGTAACGGGAAAGGGTAAGAGGTCCAGCAGTTCCTCTCAACCTCCGAGGCCTGGACCAAGGCAGATGGACTGAAGGGAGGGCTTGGCTTCAAAATGGAAGGTTAATCATTATCCAGGGAAAATACATACTCACAAGTAGGATAATGCATATACAGTACATAGCAATACAGGAAATGGATCGATAAACAGCCAACAACAGAACATCAGATAGTAAGCGACAATTATGCGATGCCTGGGAAGGCTTCTCTGAATAGGATGGTTTTCAACTCCGTTTTGAAGCTGGTTAAAGAAGTGATGGCTCTTGCTTGTGGAGGAAGAAGGTTCCAGGAGTGAGGGGCAGCAAGTGAAAAGGGGCGAATCCGAGATGGGGCAGAGGAAATCCTGGGCTGAGACAGGAACCCTTGACTACCAGAACGGAGGGCCCTGGTGGGAAGGTGGGAATTCATCCCAGTGGGAACCACAGGTGGATTCAAATCCACCCCAACCCAAGTGGGAACTAGGTAGGGCAGATTTGATTCCACTGCCAGTGATGGGGGGGGGGCAGCTGCAATAGCCCTGACCATCTCTCCATCACCAGCCTCCCTGCCTCTCTGTACCTGGACCACTGCCTTTTCTTTGGCCTTCCTGCAATCTCTTTCCCACTTTCCCCGGGTGCGGGGAATGGAAGGAGGCCACAGGGAAGCCGATCAGAAGCCAAAGGAGGCCAGGAGAAACTGGTAAGGAGGCCGGGCCGGGGACAGTTGGGGCTAGGAGAGATGAAGGTGCCTGATCTGAATTGGTAGAATTGGCACAAACATAGTGGGAACCAGGAAATATTTTTATGTTGATTCATCAGTTCGGATCAGGCACCGATTTCTCCGTAAATGGGAACAAGTCCTGATAGTCACATGCATTTGAACTGAATTTTTTACCATACAAATCTGTAGAAGAAAACTGTATACAATTTGGCACTGAAGATTAAACATATATGCAGTAATGATACCACCTACCACCAAAGCTAATACCTAAGATTCAAGATAACCCTAACAGATTGGAGAGCTGACTGCAAAATGAATTCCAGTAGGGATAAATGTAAGATCATGTGGGGAGGAAAAATCAAATATATACACGTAAGAATGACAACATCTTGCCAGCAATACATGTGAAAAAGACTCAGGGGTCTTGCCATACCACAAGCTTAGTATGCGGCAACCTGGTGGTATGGCAGCACAACCAAACTGGTGAATATGACAGTGACTTTGGGTCCCATTTTGGTCAGACCTCACTCGAAGTACTATATCAATTTCTGGGCACCAGATTTTAATAGGGATATTGGTAAGCAAGACCAATGAGGAATGGTTGAGGGAGAAGTTGAGAGGTGATATGATAGCTATCTGATGGGCTGTCACATAGAAGAGGAAGCAAAGTTGTTGTTTTTTTGCTGCTTGAGAGTATAAGCCCAAAAGCAATAGATTCAAACTACAAGAAAAGAGATCATGACCAAGTGGGAAAAATTCATAATCATAAGAGCTGTTTTAACAGTGGAATCAACTGAAAGCACTGGACTCCAGTGGAGATTATTAAACAGATATTAGATTGCTAAATCTCAGGGATGCTTTAGCAGTGCTTTCTTCCTTAGAAAGAGTTTGAACAGGATAGCCTTTACAGTCTCTTGCTATTCTATGAAAAGCACAGAGGAACTAAAATCCCACATACAGAGAATAGCCACTTCTTCCAATGGACTTTAACATCCAAAAGACTGCTATACTCACTATATTGTTCTCTACAATACTATACTCTTCTCTACAAAAAAAAAAAGGGGGGGTAATAAAAAAGGAACAGTTGTGTTACTTTTGTGAGTGAATTCCATTCATTATCTTC
>NC_056526.1:97061912-97113879 GCF_019175285.1 Sceloporus undulatus
CAAGTTCATGTTGTTGTGTGCCTAGTAGTTTCCAATTTATGGTGACCCTAAAGTGGACCTATCCAAGGTTTAGGAGGATTCTTTTGGCAAGATTTGCTCAGAGGGAGTTTGCCTTTGCCTTCCTCTGAGGCGGAGAGAGAATGACTTATCCAGGGTCATCCAGTGGGTTTCCATGGTTGAGCAGGGATTTGAACCCTCGGCTCCAGTCATAGTCCAACACTCAAACCGATCATGCTAGCTCTTATCACTTGGCATCCAAAGGAAGTTACCTGTTGTTAGCTGATTCAACTACATTTTTAAAGTTGTCAATAAGCTTTCCGTCATTGCTTTCTCTGGCTTGAGTGTTGGAATACAATTCTGGAAACCAAGGTTTGAATCCCTGCTTGGCCATGGAAAACCACTGGTTGACCCCTTGGCAAACCCCTCTGAAGAAAGCTTGCCAATAAACCCGCATGATAGTTTCATCTTAGGGTCCCTATAAGCTGAAAATGATGAAGGCATATGACAAGAACAACATTGCTTTCTATCACTATTGTATACTATAGAAGATGCTGCTGAGAACTTAAATAAAGGTCATAATAAAAAATACTTATTTTCAGTTATTTTGTCTAGTATGTTTAAATGTTATGGTATCTTTCTGGTATTCAGTTTCTGAGAACAGTGCTATTCCTTTGGTTCATATATGTCTGTGTGATATTTTAAACAACAATAATAAATAAAATGCATCTGCATTCTTGACTATATTTTGGATTAAGTACTTGATAATCTAGTTTACTATGACTCATGGCATCTATAATTTTATAAAGCAAGGTAGCCTGCCTATTGTTATATCTGGAAATCATTTTCAATTGCTTTGGCAGTTTTTATTCCTTTCTAATAACTATGATCAGTGTCTGGTTTAATTATGAAATATGTTGTACTGCTTGCAGGCAGTAGAGACTTTTAGAAGAAGGTAAGTTAAAATGAGAATCAGGCCAAAGTAAACAACTATAATTCAGAATGACATCTCTAGAGGATTTATGGACTAGACAATAGTAAATATTTTTTTTGTATGCTGTTTCCTCATATATTAGTGATGCTGGTTTACAAAATATTGATCGATCTTACTCAACATAAAGCCGAGGTTAATGATTCACTCACCATTCATGAAACCTTATAAAAGAGAAAGTTACAAATGGGAATAGGTGGGTTTAATGATTGCTCAGTCATTTTTAAATCACATCAACTTTTTCTTCCGTCTCTGTGGCATATATGAGTGCTCTTTAGACTGTGACTAAATTTCAAGTAGTCACTGAAAGCTGAGAGACCTCTGAGAAGTGTAAGTACCAAATTTGGTTTTTTGGTTTGCATTCTTGCTTTAGAGAAAGCCATGTATCTAGTACGAGAAAAGTTTATTTGTCAATGTAAAGAAATTACTCTTTGTTAGAAAAAAAACTTGTTTACATATTTCATATCTGTGTTTTAAATCTCATTATTGTAACATCTGATCCACTTTCTTGTTTTTAACTCCTTTGTGCACAATCCCATTTAAAGTTATGTAATCTAGTTTATGGAACTAAAAGGTATGTTACTGGGGATTATTCTATGACATTTGGAAGCAAATTTTTACAGTTTTTCACTCAGAAATAGGTAATTACATATTATTATACTATTCTTTCTGTGCCACAAAACACATAGTAAACTTATTTGTTTCAATGCAGTCACTGCCATCAGTGGCAAATTGTCCCCCTTTTGTGTGTATACACCTCCATCCATCATAAAACACATATACTACAATTGGAAAAACATGCACTGTTTTTGTCAGCTGTTCTTAAAGAAACTCAATTTGTGAAGCTATTTTTAATGCCACTGCATAATTATTTGTTATCCTTAATTATAGAGTTTTAACCCCTGATCACATATAGGATAGGACTATTGGGATCTGGACTGTACCACAAACAAAGTCAACTTCGTTTCTGGAATGTGCATGATATCTATTTTATGATGTTTTTGTAATTGGTTTTAAACTCTATGTAAACCGCTTTGATCTTTTTGGAAAAGCGATATATAAATAAAAATTATTATTATTATTATTATTATTATTATTATTATTCAAGAATGGTTTTCTGAAAGAAACGTTGTTGTTTTTCTGAAGCAAATATCTATAATTTTCTATTAATCTGTAGGTTATATTTCAGAGGGAGGAACTCAAAAAACCTCCTTGAAGTATTCCTCGCCTAAGAAAACCTATGAAATTTATGGGGTGACCATAAGTGGACAGGCAACTTGAAAACACATGCACACACACATACAAAATCAATCAATCAATCGATCAGTTATACAAATAAAGACATATTTCAGTTGAGCCAAAGACAGAACTTTTGTTTAGTCAGGATGAAGCTTCAGTTTCTTAGTCCTCATCAAGCCATTAGTATGCAGTCCACATGGGGACCAACTGAAGACATGTGGAATTTCCCTGGAAAACAAAGACAGAAGGAAAAGAGAGAGAAAGTGGAACTGTGTGTCACGCATACTGTTGAAGCACCTCACATTCCTGGGCAGACTCTTCCAGGTGGCTTCATGCAGATTGCAAATAACATAAAGGACAGAGGTTCCCCAACAACATAATAAAATTCTCTCATATCTCCCAGCAGGGTACAAAACAACATCCTATTTTAAACAAATGTTTCATAAAACATTGCTTTGTTTTATACATAGCATAACAAAACTCTGTATAAAATATTCCCCTCCCCATTGTGTGTTTGTGTTTTTTTAAGCAACAGTAACACACAGTGTGGTGAACAGTTTTGGAGACTGTTAAAGCCTACGTACATATGTTGTTCCTTATCACAGAATTATAGAATCATAGAATCAGAGAGTTGGAAGAGACCCCAAAGGCCATCCAGTCCAACCCCCTGCCATGCAAGAACTCTCAATCAAAGCATCCCCGACAGATGGCCATCCAGCCTCTGTTTGGGTATGCTTTGATTGAGAGTTATTGCCTGTGAATACTGGACAAATAAATACCTTTCTTAAACCAATTCCTCCAATGGGAAAAAAAAGAATTTTGATAGCTTTTGACTTTTTACTCATTTTTTTAAAAAAAATTGCATTAAGTTTTATCAAATAACAAACTTATAAACAATAGAAATAACAGAACTTGGGAATGAGAAAAGAGTATTTCCATACATTCTTTCAAAGTTGTAAAAAGATCCAAAAAGGGAAATCATAGGCCCCATACAGACAGGCCAAAATAAAGCTGCTTCGGGTCACTTTGAAGGTATGCTGTTTAAATGATGCATGCGTCCTAAGAGTCCAGATGCTGCGCCAAAGCTGCGCTCCAGTCGTTTGGATTGGATCATGCCTTTGGCGCAGGTATGGACTCTTAGGACACATACATCATTTAAACAAAGTGACCTGAAGCAGCTTTATTTTGGCCTGTCTGTATGGGACCATAGATTTCCTGCAGCAGGGTTGTTGTCAGTATCAAAGATGTCCTTCCAAAAACCAGCTTGGTGCAAAGGTAGAGCAAAATGAGATATCTTATTATTTACATGCGCTTCATAAATAAAGGTTAATAATAATAATACATAATCAATAAAAAAAGACCAGTCCTCAAGGAATGTGTGTGTCCTTTTTTGTCTGGATCTGTTTTTGAAGGAATAGGAAAGTTTTTCTGACAACCATGTCCTCATAGGACATGGTTTCCAGATCCTTCACCATTTTAGTCGCTCTCCTTTGAACACGCTCCAGTTTCTCAATGTCCTTTTTGAATTGTGGTGCCCAGAACTGGACACAATATTCCAGGTGGGGCCTGACCCTTTATTAAAAGTGATGGATACCATTGATAACTATTGAAATTTAACATTTGCTAGAAGGGAAGGGTTAAAACTCCAGAGCCGAGATTGCTGCCCCCTGTCCTGTCCTCCAATTCATGATGACCGAGGCATGGTCAAAATGTGTAATGTCATTGATTTGGACATCAGTAATCTCAGGAAGGCGTGACTTAGAAATAAAAAATAATCAATTTTAGATTTATGGGCACTGGGGAAAAAAGTGTATTGCCTCTCATGGGGATGTGTGGCTCTCCAGGGATAAATGAGAGAAGCTGTTAATGATATTTAATAAAGGTGAGGTATTTATGTTTCTTTTAGCAGAATGACAGGATTTGTACATGATTCAGAACTTTGTTTGCATTCCCACATATGCTCATCTCCTCAGCTGATAATCTTGAAAGGTTTTAATAAAAGATTGGAAGAAGAGGTTTTGATCTTTATTTGGGGACTAGAAGGTGCTGAGAGTGATCCTCCTGTCTGCAACTGAACTCTTTAGAATAGTGGTCCCCAAACTTTGGTCCTCCAGGTATTTTAGACTTCAGTTCCCAGAATTTTTGACAGTGGGCCCAAGCTGGCTGGGGCTTCTGGGAACTGGAGTCCAAAACACCTGGAGCACCAAAGTTTGGGGACCACTGCTTTGGAATGATAAATCAACCTGATGGGTGTCTTATTATTAGTTCCTCTATGAATGGACATAATTTGTCAAGCAAAATAGCAACTCCTCTAGCTTTCATAGAGTTGCCTATCATATACTGGGTTTTGGAAAACTGAGCTGGAGAGGATTTCAAATAAACTGAAATTTGACAGCTTTTGACTTTTGAATCGGTTTTATTCAAAATTTGACTAGGTTTTCTTCAAAAGCAAATACATCTGGCATTGCTTTAAAATTTTCGTTATTTTTACTGGAGGGACCGAAACACATGTTTAAATGTTGCACTATAATCAACTTTTAACACTGCCCTGGATTGTTCCATAGTACAAGAAAGTAAAGCTAGACGTGGGCTCTCTAATTTGTCTGGGTTTTAAACTTATGCTTCCAATTCAATCATGCCATTCAAATTTCCAGTAATGTACAATGAAAGAGGAATATTTATCATGGCTGATGATCAGGAGTTTCTAACTATGCATTTCCTTTCTGAAAATAAATAAATGAGCATGTGTGTGTTAGTAATATTTTGAACATTTCATTCAGTACAAACAAGGATGGATGTAATTTTGCTGTTGACCTTGATTGCAATCTTCCTATACACAACACTTAATTCATTATGCCTGTGAGTACTTACAGAAAGAATAACCTATACTTCATTAGATACTGGCAAACCCCCCAGATTTTATAGGCTTTTTTTACTGTTTTAACAATTAAGCATTAACCAAACATTGGAATGAAACACCAGAGAAGTAAATGCCAGACAAGGAGTGCCCATAAGCTGAAGAGCCGCATATCTCTTTCCTCTTTCAGGGAGAATTTATTATTGACAGAGCCATTAAGAAAAAGCGAAATGCTATTAATGCACTAGAAAGGAATCTTAGGAGCGTTACAGGCCTTTGTGGCGGCCTGTAGGCGCTCCTTTCCTCGGTGTATCGGGGACTCAGCTGCCAGACCGACAGCCTCCGAGGCCCTGATCCGCCACTTTCCAGGCCACGAGGAAGGGGAAAAAGGCCACTTCCCCACAGCCTGGAAAGGGGTGTCCTTGGGGCTTCAAGCCCCAAGGACACCCGACGGCAATGAGGAGGAGGAGAAAGGGGATGCTTGGCCCCTTTCTCCTCTGCATTGCTGGGTGCAGCCATCTAAAGGCTGCGCCCAGCGACGCAAACCTGGAAGGAGTTCCGAAACGGAGCTCCTTCCGGGGCCACAGAAAGGGCGCACTAAGCGCCCTCACAGAGCCCCACTATGTCACAACCACGCTGCCTCGTTTGGAGGTGGCGCATTCATTACGTAGTCATGGCGGCGGCCGTGTGGAACGGCCGCCACCATTTTGTGTGCGCTCCGCACGTGCTAGGGTTGCGGGGGCGCAGAAGCACCGCCGCTTCCTAACCCTAGCACGTGCGGAGCATGCACTTTTAGGCCCGTCTATAACGGGCCATAGAATCAAGCTTGTTTTGTTTTGCTTCCTGAAATGAATTTCAGGCAGATTTTTTTAAAAAAAAAACAGTGGTTAATTAAGATTTTTTAACTACCATCAATAATAATAATAATAATAAACATCCTGATTCTTTTTACCGAAGCACCTAGCCGCACTGTTTATTATACAGAGGCTGAAAAATTAGATAACTTAATATTTTTAAAAAACTAAAACTCATTAAAAAATCATTTCTGATTAAAATAATTCTGACACATTAGCATATCCAGCATTTTAAACAAAATTTTGCATTATTTCTTTGAAGCCCTACTTAGAAATGTGGCAGCTCCATCTAGTGAGGAAGGTAGGCTATAGCTGTAGTTCTCTAAAATTGCAAAACAGGTCTGGCTTTGACAAGTTGCAAGCAAGACCTAAGGCAGTGATTCCCAACCTGTGGGTCGGGACCCCTTTGGGGGTTGAATGACCTTTTCATGGGGGTCACCTAAGACCATTGGAAAACACCTATTTAATTACAGTTATGAAGTAGCAATGAAATAATTTCATGGGTTTGGGTCACCACAACATGAAGAACTGTATTAAAGGGTCGCGGCATTAGGAAGGTTGGGAACCACTGACCTAAGGGATGACAGAGCCAGCTGGCCAAAGTAAACCCCACTGGTTTCAGTGAAAAGACTTAAGTATTAAACATGCTTTTTTTCTAGACCAATTTCCGAGCATTTAGCAGTGAATATTTGCACATGCATAGAATTAGAGGATGATTTTATAAAGATTAAAAAGCAAAGTAGGATGATGAAATAGCCAGCCAGCATGGTTGAGCAATGTGGATGTTGGACTGAAGACCTGGGTTCAAGTCCACTAGTGTCCTTGGGCAAGTAACAATCTCAGCCTCACAGAAAGGCAAACCTCCTCTGAACAAATCTTTGCCAAGAAAATTCAGTGATAGGTTTGCCTTAGGGTTGACATAAGTCAGAAATGATTTGAAGGCACACAGCAACAAAGGAGGATGAAATTATCAGAAAAATTGCAAAATTGGAAGCAGAAGATGGAGATGCTCCATTTTTGTTGCAAAAATCAGGAATAATTTCATGGCATGGACCATGAACTATTAATATCAAAAATTAGAGTAAAGCTAAAGAAGAAAACTAAACCAGCTATCATGCTGAAATACAACCTGAGGAATATCCTTGTTTAATTTAATGATAATGTGAAAAGGATTTGCACTTGTAAGCTTAATTAATTGGGATTCAGATGAGCTACTGACTGAAGCTAGAGACATTGGCAAGAAGGAATGCAGAAAGACACTATCTATTAACAAAAAGAAAGAGAAATCTACCTTATATGGAGCATATGGATGACAAACAATAACACTTCAAACAATAACCAACAGATGAGAAGCAAAAGTAAAGAGTAACAGAAATACAATCAGAATCCTGAATGCAACTGTTTAATGACTAGTGTGTAGTGATGAAGAGAACTGCTTCATTAATCAGTGCAAAGCAATAGACACTGACAGCAAAAAAAGAAGAACAAGAGACCTCTCCAACAAGATCCAAGAAATCAAAGGGAAATTTAATCCAAAGGAGAGAATGCTCTATGATCATCAGGGGAACAAAATGCAAGACACAAATAAAATAAAAAGATGATGGAAACAATACATGGAAAAACTATATATAAGAGATGAAATGATAACAGGTTCATTCAAGGAAGTACCATATGAAGATAAATACGCAATTTCAGAAAGTTAAATGGAAGCTGAACTCAGAGCACTTGGGAGAAATAAATCACCAGGACCTGAAGGAATATCAATAGAGCTGCTTCAAGCTACAAAAACATAAACTACTCTAGTTCTAACCAAAATCTCTCAACAAATACAGAAAATAAAACAATGGCTGTCAGACTGGGAATACTCAATATATGTGTGTGTGTGTATTCTGCTACAAAAGAGAAACAAAAGAATGCAGTAACCATGGAACCATTGCATTGATCTCTCATGAAAGTAAAGTCATGCTCAAACTTCTAGAACAAAGACTTCTACCTTATATGGAGCAATAAATGCCAAATATTCAAGCTGAATTCAGGAAATGCAGTGGCACTAGGGATCACATTGCAAACATATACTGTATAATGGAATGTACCAAAGAATTTCAAAAGAAAATCAACATGTACTTTATTGATGGTATAGATCATGAAAAGCTATAGTCTGCTTTTAAAGAAAGGGATGTGCCACAACATTTGATTGTTCTGTTGTGCAACCTTTACTCAGGACAAATGTCTACTGTTAGAACATACAGTTGGCCCTCAGTATTGGTGGGCTAGCTATCCACGGATCAGGGCATCTGTGGATTATTGTCAATGGCAGCACATGCACATGACTGCACCAATGTGCTCTCATTCATATTGCATGTTCATTGACCATGATGGTACTTGAGGTCCCATGCTTTTTGTTATCTGGGGGAGGGGCAGAACAGAACCCCCGCAGATGTAGATGGCTCATTGTAACACAGAGAAATAGAATGGTTTTAAATCAGAAAGGGGGGGTGTTCAGGCATTCTATCACCATATTGCTTTAAACTTGTATGCCGAAAATACCATATGCACAGGAGGATTAGATGCAGAGAAAGGAGCTGTGAAAAACAGACAGAGGAACATAAAAAATGTAAGCTATTCAGATATGACCATACCACTAACACAAAATAGCAAAGAACTGGAACAATTATTAAAGAAAGTCGAGGAGAAAAGTGCTAAGGCAAGTTCAATGCTGACCACAAAGAAAACAAAAATAATGACCATGGATGATTTAACATAGATGATGAAGAAATTGAAATAGTTAAAGATTTTCCATACTTTGGATGTCATTAAGAAATCAGAATAATTCTAAGACTTGGAAAGGCAGCTATGAAAGAACAAGACAAGATCTAGAAGTACAACAATATTTCACTGAATACTAAAGTTAGAATTATCCATGCTATTATATTTCCCATCACTATGGGAAATGGATGCGAGAGCTGAACAGTAAACAAAGCTGATAGGAAGAAAATCTACTTATCTGAGATGTGGATCTGGAGAAGAGTTTTACAGATACCATGGATTGCTAAAAAACCAAATCAATGGGTCCTAGGTCAAATCAAGCCAGACACCTCCCTAGAAGCCAATGACTGACACAAAGCTGTCATACTTTGCGCATACCATAAGAGGGCACAATTCACTAGGTAAGACATTAATTCTAGGTAAGATAGAAAGCAGCATGAAAAGAGGAAGACTGCATTCCAGGTGGAATTTTAAGATGAGGAGGGCTTAGGGAGTTATACTATGGAACGTACATTTTAATGTTGTAAGCCACCCCTGTTGTGTTGTGCAGAGGGGCAGGATAAAAATAAATATTATTATTATTAATTATTATTATTATCAAGGAAGCCATAGTTCTGAGTCTGCAAGAATTGAATGCAGCTATTGAGGATAGGGTGTTCTGGAGATGTCATTGTGGCATAGTGGTTTGAATGTTGCACTATGAATTTGGAGATCAGAGTTTGATTCCCAACTCAGCCATGCAACCCATTGGGTGACCTGTCTCATGTATTGTATATACGCATGTATAAGTCTAGAAATTTTAATCAAAAATTTGACCCCAAAACACTGAGTCGACTTATCCACAGGTCAGGGTAAGTATTATACTTTAGCTCTTATATTAAAAAAGAATCATCACCTGGCAAAGGTAAGAGCATAATCTCTCCTGGAATCACTGACCCCGTCCCCTGCTCTATTCTCTCATCCATCCAGCCTTTAGTATTAGCACAAACATGCCTTTGCAATTTTGTAGGGTTGGGGGCATTGTTTTCCATTGCTTCATCCTTTAGAGCAGTGGTTCCCAACCTGTGGGTCGGGACCCCTTTGGGGGTCGAATCACCCTTTCATGGGGTTCGCCTAAGACCATTGGAAAGCACGTATTTAATTACAGTTATGAAGTAGCAATGAAAATAATTTCATGGGTTTGGGTCACCACAACATGAGGAACTGTATTAAGGGGTCACAGCATTAGGAAGGTTGGGAACCACTGCTTTAGATCATTTGCTCATGTCTCTAAGTTTTACCCTCAGCTTATCCATGGGTCATGTCAAAAAGCCATAATTTTGGTCCCAAAACCTGCTCTCAAGTTATACATGAAGTCGACTTATGGTCGAATATATACGGTAATACCATTTTGACAGCACAGAGAGAACAGGTTTGATTTTCTCTGTAGGTTAACAATGTTGTTGTCCTAATTTCAACACAATTGTGACACTGTAATTATAGCAACAAACCTAATTGTCCCTTGAGACCTCAGCTGTATGAAAAAGCATTCTCCATTTACATGATGTGAAGTAATGTGTCGGTGTTTGATTAAGGACATGGATAGCATTATCATAGTGCATTATTTCTATAATCAGTCTTGGATCACTGCTTTTGTTGTAAAGACATACACATAATCCCAAAGCTAAATACATTTCATTTCCTTAACAGAGACATTACTTATGGAACATAAGAATGGTATATTAGGTTGTGATTAGTGCTTGCTTCATTAGTCCCTTGAATTTGGATGGCTGTCAGTGACAGAGTGGTGAAGTCCCACTTCATCTCAATTACATCAGTCCCATACTTCTATAACTGTTATGGCTCAACTATATGGAATCATGGGACATATAGTTTAATGAGCTACTTAGAATTTCCTATCAGAGAGTTCTGGTGCATTTCCTCAAGAATTTTAAATACTTTGTTGAATTACAATCCCAGGATCCTGTAAGATAGAGCCATGATGTTCAGAGTAGTATGAAATGGATAAAAAACCTGAAGTGCGTATATGTGTCTGTTAGAAGCCACTGTACAGCTATCCTGCCTTTTTTTATTGTCAATGTCAACAGATTTTGTCTGGTAAGGAAAAAGATGGATGAAACAGTGGAAAAGCTTGGGAAGATTACAAGTGAAGAGTGACAGTAAAGCAGTTTCACTCCACCTTATTCACTGTCACTCTCCACTTGCAATCCTCCCTTGCTTTTCCACTGCTTTGTCCGTCCTTTTCCTTACTAGACTAAATCTGTTGACAATTAAAGACAGGACAGCTGTACAGGGGATTCTAATGCTGGAGAATCCTGTGTCTGGAAATGCCCAGAGTCTATGCAACTGATGCTAGCAAAGAAGCTAAAGCTATCAAGGTATCCAGCTGGTAACCAATATAGTGTTGGAAGATTATTATTCTTTTGTCATCAACTGCACAGAGCACTCCTCTTGGAAATTTTCTCTACAGATGCATTGAAATGTTCTTTTTTCACAAGTGAAAGCTAAGATCCAAATGTTCCAAAATAATTTCGTTCGTTGATAGGTTTTTGCTGCATAAAATCAGGCTTTTAGAAACAAAATTTCTGAGAATGTTTGGAGGTTAAAGAACCTTCCGCTGGTTAATTTTAAGATTTTTTTTTCATTGCAAATTCCTTTCCATATCATCAGCAGATAACAAAAAATGGAGAATAACACAACAGAAACCAAGGAGAAAAGCACTTCGGAAGTTAAAGATAACCCTGCAGTAAAGAAGAAAGTGGTAAGTGAGATGTTCTTACTTTGAAATCAATAAACATGCAAGCAGTACATTTGGCATGGAAGTAAATTATCAGTGAGCCCATTAGAGTATCTTGTGAATGTGTACAGTTTTATCAGTTTGGCCATGCTCCCAATCTTTCTTAGGCAACATGGATTTCATATGCTTACAATTGTATTCCACTGATCCAGCCTCTGTTTCATTGCCAAGAATGGCACCCAAGATCTTGTTTGAGTGATCATATATATCGCACCAGGAAAAAAGGGGAGAAAATATTTTTTGATACTGTATTATTAAATCTCATCATTAGGTCACTAAAAATAGTGAAAACACCACCTATTGGTAGGTTTTTGTTCTATCAAACTGTCCTAACATACTTGTCTGTCAGGTTGCATTGTATGTTCATTTTAAACGAATTCTTAAATTCTGCTGCCCTCATAAACATCTAATAAATTACTTCCCTTAATGCACCACTAGTATTAGAGTAGTGAGATATCATGTCTCCACCTTCTGCTACCACTCTGGATGGAAGCTCTATTGCTGGGCTACAGAGTATCTACAGAGGTAGGCCTCCTAGCACTACCAGACAATAGGCACTCTCCACCTACTCCATCCTTCCCTACTTAACAGATATGTGTGAAGAGAGGGGAGGAGCTGAAAAAAGGCATGAACAAAACACAGAAAGGCTAAAACAACTTGGTCCTAGTCCCTAATCCCTCCCCCAGGATCCAGGTATTTTAGGCCCCATATAGACAGGCTAAAATAAAGCTGTTTCGGGTCAATTTGGAGGTATGCTGCTTAAATGACGTAAAAGTCCAGAAGCCACGCCAAAGCCATGCTCCAGTCCTAAGGACTGGAGCATGGCTTTGGCATCACTTCCGGACTATTAGGACACATGCATAATTTAAACAGCATGCCTCCAAAGTGACCCGAAGCCATTTTATTTTGGCCTATCTGTACAGGCCTTTACACTCTACATACCCATGGTAGCTGTCCAGAGTAGGGTGCTGCTAGTTGGCCTTCTGCTGCACTGAAACACAACCACTGCATATGACCAGAAAGTGGCAGTATGAAAGACTTGCAGTACATGTACAAAGCATATGGAAGGACTTTGTGGAAGGTGAGGTAGCTCACCAGCACATTAGAGTAGATGCACTTATGCAGGAAAGCAGAAGGCATCGGACAACACAAGATATGTATCACTTTGTTGGTATGTACTCTAGCCAACTATGTCTTTCCTCCCCTGACCCACAGCCAGTGCATTAGAGGAAAATATAGTTGCTGGGAAGCTGCTTGGTATATTTGTTCACCTGTTTACTGTACCTCCAACACCAACAGTCTGTATACCGATAGTACAGTGGGTCCTTGTTATCTGCTGGGGTTTGGTTCCTGTGGATAACAAAATCTGTGGGTGTTCAAGTCCCATTAAATACAATGGCATAGCAAAATTGTGTCTTTTATATAAAATGGAAAATCAAGCTTTGCTATTTGGAATTTTTACTTTTAAAAATATTTTCAAGCCATGGATGCTTGAATCTGTGGATAAAAAAAAATCTATGGATAAGGAGGGCCAACTGTATATATAAAACCATATAAAGCTCCCTTTTGCTCTTATTGCAATATAAATCTCATTCTGATATAAATCTCACATAAATCTTACTGCTATATAAATCTCATTCTGATCCTATTTTACACAGGAAACATTCATGGTATTTCATCAGAGATGAAATTTCCTAATTATCATATCAGTCATCAAAATGTGTACAAAACTACATATTTTTACAATGCTACAATAACTTAAGCTTATTTTCTGGGCTGTTGGGCCAGTCACAATCACTTAGGGGTATAAAACATTTTAAAACATTTTCTATAAAAGAAAACAAGCTTTCTTTCTCATATTTTAATATGAAACTATTTATTCAAGTGTGGCATGGTATTTTTCAACCCACCTTGCAAATGCAATGTTCTTGGAGTTACATAATTACAAAGTGTTCCACAGCAAGGACTTTCAGAAAGCTCAAAATCACATTTTCACATTTTATATTTTCCAGACTTAGTTAATGAGGATTTTGGGTGCCTCATTCATGACTGACTGTAAGAAGATCAGTTTAGCCTTTAGTACTGTGACCAAATATCACAAATGCCAAATCAGTGTTTGCTGACTTATGATGCCTCTCATTCTGATTTTTCACTTATGGGTAGTGATAATATTGTTATTGCTATTGCTACTGATAATATTGTGCAGTCAATCAGTTTTTATGAGTGAAATAAATATAACACAATTTTTATTAGCTCTGTATTAGTCTCATCAACTAGCTACACCTCAGTGCAGAAAATCAAGTAACATTGGAACTGCATGTATTAGTCAGAAGCTTTTCACTCCAAGATTACTCAAACACAAAACTAAACCAATTTTAAAAAGGAGAATTAAACGCAAAACTAAACAGCAATTTACAACCTAGATTTAGCTATTACTATCAAAATTAAACTATTCAGGAATTATAATTTCTTTCTCCATATCATCAAAATATTGATAGTGGTAGGGAACTTAGGAATTTTTTCCTGACCTTGGCAGACAGTACAAAATTAGTGGTTAATAGCAAAACTGCCTCTTCCCAGGGCATTGAAGTTACTCCCCTAATTTATGCTGCATGCCCAAAAGGGAGCATTACCTATTATCTTCTCCAGATTTAGAGCTACAAAGAGAAAGGTAGGATGTGTAAAATGTGAAAACACACCCAGTTACCTCCCTCTCACTCCCAAGCAATTGCAGGGCTAAGAGGAATCCCATGCTCCTTCCAAACTATGGCTGGTGAGTGGGTGAAGGCCATATAAATACGTATGCAGTTTACACACACTGCAGAAAACAGCTTTTAGCCTAGCTGTTTCTCTGCTTAGAAAAAGCTTTTCAGTCTTATGATCAGTTCTGCTTCCAACACCACACTAAATGGCATATGTGATTAGCTCCAGGCTTCTTCCCTGCTATGGAGCTATAAGGAATGTAGATGATTTAACCAGAGCTTGGAAAAATAACTTTTGTTAACTACAATTCCATACCATGCAGCATTGGCCATATTGACTTGGGATATGGATATGGATGCATACCCCTCTGATACTGGAGGTGGCATAAAGCCATCTTTACCAGTATCTATTGAGGTCCCCTGCCTCCAAGAATGTATCCAGACTCCTTTTATCCAAGTTAATAGGTGTAACTGCATCCTTTGGCAGCAAGTTTCATGTTTTAATTAAGTGTGAAGAAGTACTTCCTTTCATCAGTCCTGAATTTTTCATCATTCAGATTCAGTGGATAACTCTGATGTATAGTATTATGGTGGGGGTGTTGTTGTGTGCCACCAAGCCATTTCCAATTTATAATGATCCTAACAGATTTTCTTGGCAAGATTTATTCAGAGGAAGTTTGCCATTGCCTTCCTCTAAGACTCAAAGAGTATGAATTGCCCAAGATCACCCAATGGGCTTCCACAGCTGCATGGGGATTTGAATCTTGGTCTTCCAGAGTCCTAGTCCAAAATTCAAACTGTCTCCTAGATGATTTCTCTGCAGTATGCATAATTGTATATACCTCTGTCACATTTCCCCTTACTCATCTTTTTTCTAACCCCCAAATTTCTTTTCCTTATACGATAGTTCTGTACTTCTACCAGTATTATAATGTGGACTTTTATCCACATTATAATAGAGAGGAGCATAGTGGGATGCTCCTGTCACTATTGAGGAATAGCATGAAGATTGTTATATGACATTGCACGATATCACAATTATCCCATGATTATCACATCAATAAAGAGGCATTCTAGTGCCGCTTTTTATTCATGGGAAAAAGTGGTGCTAGAATTCTTCCTTATTCAGGCAATAATCACAATTACAATTAGATTGTAAGCCTGAGGGCAGGGAACTGTCTGATTAAAAATAATATTGTAAGCCGCCCTGAGAGCCATTAGGGCTGAAGGGCGGGGTATAAATACCTAAATAAATAAATAATCACAGGATAATTGCAATATTACACAACCTCGTTTGATAGTCTTCGTGTATTGTGTAATATTGACGGTAGCATCCCACTATGCTCTCATCTTTTCCCTCATGGGATAAAGTCCTATGTTTTTAGGTGCAGTGACCACAACTATACACAGTGTTTCAGATCTAATCACATCAAGGAGGATTTCTACAAGGGCAGAATGCTAGTGCCAGTTTTAGTTTCAGTTCCCTTTAAAAGATCCCCAATATATCCTTTTAAAAAAAAAAGCAGCCACACACTTGGTTGACAATTTCACTGTGCTGTCTATCACAACCCCAAATTCACTTTCTTAGTCAGTCAGTGCCAGCTCATATTCTGTCAATGGGCTGACAAACCATGTTCATTTATCCAGCAAAATACCAGCATGTTTTAACTTAAATATTTTACGACTTAAAAATTTAAGTTAAAATATGCTTGTAGTTTTCTATGAAGCATTTACTTTTGGTTCCACACACTAGCAGAATAGTTTTATTTCGTATTAGCTGTACCCAGCCATGTGTTGCTGTGTGGCTCAGTCTGGTTAAATGGAAAAGAAAGAACAAAGAAAGTGCACGTTTCTAATGCATGTGGGTATGTTTGCCAACTCTATAGCATGCAACATATAATTGTCCATGTGAGAAGCAATCCATGTCTAGATCTAAACGGCAAAATTTTAAAGATTGGCCCTGAGCTTTGTTGATGGTAATTGCAAATGCCAGTTGAATTGGGAATTGCAATCTCTTAAATTGACATGGCACACCCGTTGTGTGTGTTGCTGTTGCATCCAACAGATGGCATTGGTTTTTTAAAAAAACACACATATTTTACCTGTCACAGGTGTGACATCTATATAATAGTACAGGGGTAGGCAACCTTTTTGAGTCGGGGGCCAGGTTGCTGTCCCTCAGACAACTGGGGGGGCCGAAGCCAAAAAATAAATAATTAAATATATATTTTTTAAAAAATTAAATATATAAATAAACCATGACAAATATAGGACAAAATTTTCAAATGGAGGACACTTTTTGGTCCCAAGGCCTTGCCGGGCCGCATCCTGCCCGCGGGCCGTAGGTTGCCTACCCCTGTAATAGTAGGTATATGAAAACATAGTAGGTATATAAAAACATATTGGGTATATACGAACATGTGTGTATTCAAATGGAACGTTGTGTCAAAATTTCAAAGCAATCGGTGAAGAACTTTCAGAGATTTAAGATTTTGAACAAATGAACATTTATATTTTTATTTATAAAGATTTATTTGATAGTTGATATTAACTTGATATTTGATAGTTATTTATTTGATAGTTGGAACAAAAAAACTGGAGCATTCTCCTGTGGTGGCAGCCTACATGAGGACTGTCCTAGCTGAGGTGTGCACAACTTTGTTGTTGTTAGCTTGCTTCAAGTCAACTTCGACTCATGGCGACCGTGTGGAGATTACTAGCTTTTATTTCCACACTAGGCGCTGTATGTAAATGCACAGCGATGAATTCTATCGCATAGCCCCATCCCTGGGCAATACTCATTCTGTACCTGACCTAGGCTTGTCCTGGACCCTTTAAAGAACAGGAAAATCCCATTCTTTAAAAGGTCCAGGATAAACCCGGATCAGGAACATGATGAGTACTGCCCGGGGATGGAGCTGTGTGACAGAATCCGTCCCTGGGTGTTTACTTCCTGCACCTAGTACGGGAATAAAAGCTGGTGCACTAATCTCCTGTGAATGAGAGGTCTTCAAGCCTCCCTATCTCCCTACCTGCTCAGGTCCTGTAGTCTCAGGCCTGTGGCCTCCCTGTTTGAGTCTATCCGTCTGGCATGTCTTCCTCTCTTTCTGCTTCCCTCCACTTTCCCCAGCATCATTGTCTTTTCTATTGAGTCATGCCTTCTCATGAAGTACGACAGCTTCAATTCAGTCAGCTTGGCTTCCAGGGAGAACTCAGGTTTCCTTTGTTCATCTTTTTGGCTGTCCATAGTATCCTCAGCATTCTTCCCCAGCACCACATCTCAGATGAGTTGATTTTCTTCCTATCTTCCCTGACTGACAATTTCACTTTTACAAGAAGTCTTATGACCTAGTTGTTCCAGGTAGCTTTTAACTAAATGTAGTTTACCATTTGTACTGTTGTTTTTATTGTTGTGGCTGCCTCAAATGGTTTTATTTCACTTTATTTAATGTTGTAAAGTAAACGGGAAACATTGCCTCAAGTCGTAAAGAAATATATAAAATATAGAACTATTTTAAATATATAAAAATAAATGCATGCAGAAAATTAACTTGGGGATGAACACTTGTGTATCCATGCTTCATTATTTTCATAACTTCTATTCCCTTTCCCTAGTCAGTGTGAGTTTACCTACTCAACTCAAGAAAAGGAACCCAAACAGTGCAAGATGGAACATGAAAGATTACTGTATCTATTTTTTTCCTCTGCTATGAAGAATGTAGCCCAGAGGCAAACTTTTCATTATACGTCTTTATGTAAGACAGGAGGGAAATCATGCCACCTTCCAAACGCTGTTGGACTGCAGTTCTCTGCAACCCAAGCTGGAACAGCCAAGGATAAGGAGTGCTGGGAGTTGCAGTCCAACAATATTTGGAGGGCATCGTGATTTGCAACCCTGCATAAGAGGCAAGGAGGAAAAAATGGAAATAGATGCTGCGTCTGATATTCTCATATTGTCAACTCATAAATTAAGCTCTCAGATCAGCTTCTAAAAGAAATAGACATTGAAGAGATTAATAACAGTATTGTGCGGCTGTTGGTACAATTTTAAATGAATGTTAGTGTTAAAGAGTTAGAAGAGACTCAGGGTGTTTATGAGAACTCATTGCCATTTATATGCTACTAACTTAGAATGGGAAGCTAAAACGACAGGGAATTTCTTCATGTATCACATGTCTTAACACCGCCAGTTATATAACTCTTAAAGGGTGTGTCAAACTGGTTTGCCCCCAAGGTCATAGAAGTGTTTAAGTACTATTCCTTTCAGAAATTTAGTGCATCATACACTCTGTGATATGGCAAATAGAAATTTTACAATTCCTATCGGGTTTTATCCAGGAAAGCCAGCTAGAAAGTTTAGCAACATGCCTGAGTGAAACAGCGTCCAGAGTACACTGTACAAGTTAATTCCAGCAGAAGATTAAAACAGGGCTGTTTCAGTGTTCTTAACTGCAGCAATTTAATGGATGTGAATAGGGTGAAATGGTACAGAACCTCATAGTTCTGCTGTGGAATGTTTTGGAAGCATTGGGAATGCGCCTAAACTACAGATATAGTTTAGGGGATTAGCCTTAATGCAGAAGTCCCTCCCCAATGGGGAAAGAACACATGGGCATACATATACATGTTTTGTCCCCTAACCCACTCTACCTGGCCTTCATGTATTCTGTGGAAAGGTCTTAAAGGCCCATCATGCTTATAAACCCCTGTCCAGTCAGGAACTCTAACAGGGCAGGTTTTGGATTTCAGGGAGACTTCTACACACACACACACACACCTGTTTCAACACAGAAGCCCCCTTAGATCTTACTGTTAAAATTTATCAGCTGAACAGGCCAGATGAAGTGGATGGGAACTGTAAAGACAGAATCATAGATGGGTCCAGTCTGTATACACATAGAATCATAGATGGGTCCAGTATATCCATGTGTCCCGTCACCACTTTTAGCCCTCACATTTGCAGGTAAGTGTTCAAACTTAGCTACTGAAGAATCTGAAACAGATTCTGCAGCTTCAGCCCAGTGGTGTCTCTGCCCCCAATATCACCTGGTGTGGAGATCGAGGCTTTGGGGGGCAGTGCACTCAGCCTCTCTTTGGGCCGCCCCAACCATCTCATGAGGAGAATAACAGGATGGCAGGGGTAGAGAGCATGCTCGCCCTCCCTTGGGTAGCCCTGGTCCTCTCTTCACGAGGACAGGATGGCATGGGGGGAATACCCGACTAGGTTTCACCCCTCTTCTGGGGTGCCACCCAATATGGGCTGCACCCCCTTAGTGACACCACTGCTTCAGTGTACTCCAAGGATGGATGAGGAGGTGCTGGACCTGAGCATATCTTCCGTGTGCCTCAATACAGACATGTAACACAGGGCCAGTGACAGCTGGTCACTCCAATCTCAGTGGGCTCTACACCCACTCTACATTTCCATTGAAATTTTAAAGGTGCTGAACCCTGTTTCACAAATCACCTTGGACTGCTCCTTTAAAATTGTGAACCAAAATTGGGTGGATTCACCACTCCACTGACATGGACAATACGAGCCAGCTTTGAACAAGGCCTCTCCTGTTAGGAAACACTGGAGGACTGGGCCTGGCTCCAATTGTTAGTCCCAACTAGAGCAGACACGCTGAATTAATAAGAACTTGGTACAACAATACTTGCACAAGTTCCCATTGATTCACTGGGTCTACCCAAATTTGGACTAAGACTTAGTCCATGGTGTCCTTTTAATATCTCTTTGCTGGCAGTATGACATGTGGATATTGAGATGATGATGATGATGATGACAATGACGATGACGATGACTAGAATGGGTCTGAACAGTGCATTGTGATAATATGGTCCACGTGGTCAATTCCAGACCAGAGCTTGGTTGTTTCTTGACCAAGTGTAGCTTACAAAGAGCATTCAACACCAATCTATCATACAGCGCGCCCGCACCATACGCGGCCTTGAGCATATGCGCTCAAGCTGCGGGGCGCGCGTGGGGCGGAAGGGGCGGCACGTCCCATTCAATTGAATGGGCGCGCGCGCCCGTTGCACCCTGCGCGCTCCTGCGTCACCGCGCCGCCGCACACGAACCCCATTGTTTCCAATGGGGCTCAAGCATAGGCGGAATTCGCCTTACGCGGCGGGATCCAGAACGGATCCCCCACGTAAGGCAAGGACGGACTGTATTCCTAATCTGGTGCCCTTCAAGTGTTCTGGACTACAGTTCCCACAATCTCCACCCACAGCTCAGACGGGTTGGTGGAAGTTGTAGTCAGGTCCAGTCCTACCATTAGGTGGTCAGGTAATCAATTGAGATGGTTGATTTGTGTGTTGTATGCCTTGAAATTGTTTCTGATTTATGGTGACCCAAAGGTGAACACCTATTATTGGGTTTTAATGTCACGATTTGTTCACAGAGGGTTTGCCAGTGGTGTCACTTGGGTTGGTGTCACCCAGTATGGCAACTCCTGGTGTCACACAGACCCATTCATTGATCTTCTCCCATCCCACACCATACAGAATCCTGAGACATGTTTTTTCTGCTATTGTTACTCATAAATAGTAATTCCCTTATATCATTGATTATCAAGGTAATAGTTGTGACATAAACAACTAGTAAAATTAAAATTATAGCTTTAAATTACAATATCATATGGGCAGCCTAAAAGCATTTACATATATATAGTTTCATGTGGTTAAAGTGACAATTTGGGGAAATGTTGTTTTTAAAGAAAGATTTAAAAGAATATTTAAAAAAATAAATTAATTAAAAAATATTTTTAAAAGCTGGGGCCTTTCCTTTCTTCTCCCATTGAGTCTCACCCCATCTCTTCAGCATTTTAATGAGACACAGGCAAATGCCACAGCCCTTTCTGCCAAAAGGCAGATGTTTGAGGAGAAATGGTGTCACCTCCCACTTAGGGTGTCACCTGGTGCAGATTGTATCCCCCTAGTCACTGGCCTTTGCCTTCCTCTGAGCATGAGAAAGTGGGTTTTTATGACACCAACCCTAGTGATGCCACTGGTGATAGGGTTGCCATATGTCAGAAATGACTTGAAGGCACCCAACACACACACACACACAAAGGTGGCACAATGGTTAAATGCCTGTACTGCAGCCATGCAAGGGTAGCTGTGTTGGACATTTCACAGACACAAACAAAAATCATAGAACCATAGTTGGAAGAGACCACAACGGCCATCCAGTCCAACTCTCTGCCATGCAGGAACTCTCAATCAAAGCATCCCTGACAGATGGCCATCAAGCCTCTGTTTAAAGACTTCCCAGGAAGGAGACTCCACCACTCTTCGGTGTGTTCCACTGCCCTTACTGTCAGGAAGTTCCTCCTAATGTTGAGGTGGAATCTCTTTTCCTGCAGCTTGCATCCATTGCTCCATTGGGTCCTGTTCTCTGGAGCAGCAGAAAACAAGCTTGCTCCCTCCTCAATATGACATCCCTTCAAATATTTAAACAGGGCTATCATGTCACCTCTTAACCTTCTCTTATCCAGTCTAAACATACTCAGCTCTCTAAGTTGTTCCTCATAGAACATGGTTTCCAAATCCATCAGTGATACCTTTACTGGCCAACTGAAATGCACAATATACTTGTTGCAAGTTTTCAAAGCTCTGTGGGCTTCTTCATCAGGCAAGATGTTACAAACTGCACAGGAGGAAAAAAATGCACAGTTGGTGGTGTCAGCCAAGTGCCTGCATGTTGTTCCAGTCCTTAGTGAAGAGATGTCATGATGGGGAGGATATCTTTTGCAGGCAGCCTCCTCCTCCTCCTCCTCCTGTAGTGCAGCCACTTAAAGCACCAGGTTGTGGGTTCAATCCCAGCCAGGGGCTCAGGGTCGACTCATAGGTTGCTAAATGAGTACCCAGCTTGTTGGGGGGGGGGGGGGCAGCTAGCTTCCACTTTGCAAACCGCTTAGGACAGTGATGTCCAAACTCTGGCCCTCCTCCAGGTGTTTTGGACTTCAGGTCCCAGAAGCCTCAGCCACCTTGGCCAATGGTCTGGGATGCTGGGAGCTGAAGTCCCAAGCGACTGGAGGGCTTTGGACAACATGACTGGCTTAGGGAGGGCTTAAGTGCACTGATAAGCAGCATAGGAATGTACTTGCTATTGCTATCTATCGCTAGGTTTCCTTTTACCCATCCGCTGCCTCCTTCACCAGCCTTCCCTTGAGTTACATAAGGAGCCCATGTGCTGCAGAACAAACGCAGCCTTTCAGAGCCGGGGCCCAAACTCTGCAGGAGAGAAGAGTTGCTGCTTCCAAAAAACAAAGCCTGCCCTCCACTCTAGGATCCGGTTTGACTCCGGTTTCGCCTCTGATCGCCCGAGGCAGCTCATCCATTGGTCTCCCTTGGCTCTTTTTCCCCTCCCTGGCTTCCTTGGAGCTCCACCTTTATTGCAACTCATCAGATGCCCCGCCTGGCAGCAGCAGGAGCCCAGGCAGGTAGAGAGGAGCCCATGTCCTTGGCACCCAGAGCCTCCCAAAATGGCCAACCTGGTCCCTTTGATTCAAGGCGAGAGCAAAAAAGCAAGAGGCGTAAGTAGCCGCCAAACCTTGGCCGCGGGCTTCCTCTCCACGATGCGTCCGCACTGCAGAATTGTTCCGTTTTAACACCGCTTTGGCTGCCAGGGCTCCAGGCTATGGGATTTTGGGATTTGGGTGCCGCCACAAACTACAAATCCCAAAATTCCATAGCCTGGAGCCCTGGCAGCCAAAGCGGTCTCAAACCGAAACAGTGCTGCAGTGCAGACGCAGTCCTCCACGTGGTTCTGAAAAGCGAGTTTCTAGGACAATCTTTTCCCTTCAAGCTAAAGGAAAAAGAGACTCTAAGATGATGCTCCAAAACACACTGCAGAAATAATCCAGTTTGAGACCGCTTTAACTGCCCCTGGCTCAATGCTAGGGAATGCTGGGCACTGGAGTGTTTTGTGAGAGAGACATTGAGCCTTCTCTGTCAGAGAGCTCTGGTGTTGCCACAATCAACTACAGTTCCCAGAATTCCCCAGCACTGAACCAGGGCAGTTTAAAGCGGTCTCCAACTGGACTCTTTCTGCAGTGTGTCTTGGACCAATCATAACTGAAACACACTGTAGAAATAATCCACTTTGAGACCCCTTTAACTGCCCTGGTTCAGTGCCAGGGAATCCTGGGAATTGTGGTTCATTGTGAGCTTTCTGACAGAGGAGGCCATATGTCTCACAGAACTACAGCTCCCAGGATTCCCTAGCATTAAGCCAGGGCAGTTACAGCAGTCTCAAACTGGATTGTTTCCGCAGTGTGTTTTAGACCCGAATTAGTAAATAAATACATAAAACCTACAACTGTTTTAATTTTTTTTAAATGCACGAGGAAAATTAACTAGGGAGTACTTTAGTGTGTATTTATTATTCTCATAGCTGTGGTCTCATAGAGCCCCGCTGCCTGGCCTGGTTGGTTTCAGCCTTTGGGCGAGAGACTCTGGAGAGCAGGGTTTGAATCCCTGCTCAGACATTGGGCAAGTCACACTCTCTCAGCCTCAGGGGATGGCGGTGGCAATGGCACACTCTTCCTCTGAACCAATCTGGCCAAAGAAACCCAGTGATCATCTCACTTTAGGGTCCTCATAAGTCAGAAAGGACTCGAAGGCGCACAACCGCAAAGTGTGTTTTGCACCTGCTCAAGGGCCTTCACATTTTCTTTTGGTGGCACAAGATGACCTGTACCTGAAGTCATAATTCAATGGGGAATTCTCTTAGGAGTCAGTTGTTGTTGTTGTTGTTGTTGTTGTTGTTTAGAACAGCAGTTGTCCACCTGTGGGTCGCAACCCCTTTCACAGGGATCGCCTAAGACCATCGGAAAAACACATCGCAACATTACAGTTATGAAGTAGTAACGAAGATAATTTTATGGTTGTGGGGTCACCACAACATGAAGAGCTATATTAAAGGGTCGTGGCATTAGAAACATTAAGAACCACTGGTTTAGAATCTCTTTTCCTTTAGGTTTAGAGCCTAATAAAAAGGAGTAATTGAATTCTTGAGCCCTGAGGCGCCTCTTCCAGAGAAACCAGCCATACCAGTCCCTTCAGATTTCCCTATAGTCAAACACTTGGCTGGGCAAAGTTTTATGCTGGGTTCATTTATTCAATTCTCTCTCTCTCACACACACGCCAATAATAGTTTAGGGAAATTCTGGGCAGGTGGTGCTGGAGCGCAAAGGAGCCATGGTCACGGTCTTTGTTTTCCCTCCAACTAGAAAGACAAGGCAGTGTGGCTCTCCTCCGCCAGCCCTTTGCAGAGAGTGGCCTCCTTCCCCTCTGAGAGAGTTTTGGGCAACAGCTGTTGGGCTGCAGGGCTAAAAATACTGCCTCCACAGAAAAGATTGGCCAACGAGTGGAAGAACGAAAGAGAAATGAGCCGGGGGTTATTATTAGCCATCGCAGAAAGGAACAAGAGACAAAGTATAGGTTCGACAAGTAGGCAGGGCTTTCTGCTCTTTCCTCTCACTATTCATACCAGCTGTGTATTATCTTATTCTCCCGGAAGTCTTTAGCTTTGGTTTTCGTCCAAAGCTAAAGAGGTACATGTGAATGGCAGTTAATCGCATTAATCCGTTGTTTGCCGTCTTGGTTTCTATGCTGGAGGCTGAGCCCAAATCCATTCCCACTCCTGACGAAAGCATTACAAAGTCTTTCAGATACTTTCCCACATCTCCATCTATCTCTAGCCATCTCACATTCCTGCTACTTGTTTTTCACATCTAGTGGTTTGAGTGTTGGACTATGACTGTGGACACCGGGTTTGATTCCCGCTCAGCCATGAAACCCCCTGGGTGACCTTGGGCAAGTCACACACTCTCAGCCTCAGAGGATCACAATGGCAAACCCACTCAGAAGAAACTTGCCAAGAAAACCCCATGATAGGTCCGCCTTAGGGTCACCACAAGTCAGAAACTACTTGAAGGCACACAATGACAAACAACAACTTCAGGGCATCCAGGTTGAGGTTTATTTGTTTCACCGAAGCACCACATGTACCGATGACACAGTGTTGGTTCACTGATAACCACACAATCAATGAATTGTAGAATAATAGATAACTAGAATAATACCTGAAATCACACAAAGAAATGTTGCAACTTTGAGAGTTGCTAAGCGTGAGAGCTAGCTAGTCCTTGGCTCAAATCTTGTACCAGTTGAGTCTCCCTTATCCAAAATGTTTGGGACCGGAGGTGTTCAGGATTTTTGAATACATGTATTTGCATTTAAATACATAATAAGAGATTTTGGAAATGTGACCCAAGTCCAAACACAACATTTGTTTATATTTCATATACAGTGTGACCGCGCCATACGCAGGTGCACTATCTTTGACTTCCAGCTTACATGGAAACCACACTGCCATTAAAACAAAGGCACATGCACCTGTGGCACACGTGCCACCCCGAGCTGCAAGCACGCCCTCCATTGTTTCCAATGGGTTGCGAGCATACGTGGGAGGGCCCGCTGTATACCTTACACATAGCCTAAAAGTAATTTTACAGTGGGCCCTTCTTATACAGAGATTTTTTTATACACTGATTCAAGCATATATGGTTTGAAAATGTTCAGAAAAAGTATAAATTTCAAATATCAAACCTTGATTTTCCATTTTTTATAAGGGACACCATTTTGCTATGTCATTATATTTAATGGAACTTGAGCATACATGGATTTTGTTATCCACAGGGGATCTTGGAACCAAACCCCAGCATATAACAAGGATCCACTGTATATTATTTTTTAATAATTTTGTGTAAGAAACCAAGTTTGTATACACTGAACAGGTGTCACTATCTCAGCCACCAGTGAAAAAGATATTTATTTATTTATTTATTTATTTATTTATTTATTTATTTATTTGAATATTTTGGATTTTGGCACCTAATCTGTATGACTAGTAAACTTTCTAGGTAGGTATGCAAGCCAATTTTTCTAGAACTCAGTGCTCACTCTCCATACAATGCCACATTGCAGTGAGAGCCTTGGAGATGTTCCAGGTCTCATTTTGCATGAGCCCTGAGCTCAGTGATAGTGGGAAAGCTTTGCAGCCTGTATGTGTATGGAGTTTATTGCACAGCCCCCAGGGGCATGACAAAAGGGAGTGGGATGGAAACCAGATGGGGTGAATAACACATCTTACCGCATAGGAGAATGCCGCCACCGGATGTTCCCATTGCATCCCACATCCGTCCCAGAGGGTTCTCAAAATTCACCCCCTCTGGGATGGATGTGGAATGCAATGGAACTTCAGGCGGGAGCGGTGGCATTCTCCTGTGCGGTAAGATGCAGTCTATGCCGCCTCCTGTTCCCATCATGCCCCCTTTTGTAACGTGGCAGGCCCATTCCAGAGCCTGTGCGATGAGCTTATATGTTACCTGTGTGGCTGATAAGAAGTTATCCTGTTACTATCCTGCAACATTCTGGACAATTAATACAAAGAAATGAGGGTAACTGATTAGCAGCACTAAAGTCATTTCAGAAAATGATACTTTGTTTTATGTATACTTCAGATAAGTGAGTCTCTTTACATTTTGTTAGTCCCTGCTGATTTATCTCACCTCCATGGGAAAAATGTAGAGGTCCCTTTGTTACATTATTTCTGCCCATGGGCCTGGTTTATATACGGGCTTCACAAGGTTATTATGAGAGTTGTTAAGTTACTGGCCAAAATCCTGTTAGGGCACTGGAGCAGCATAACAGTAGCTGCTGGCATATTCCCAGAGTTTGACCCCTCATTTCACAAGCACACACAAAGCCCCTTCTCTCACACTTTGGATTTGGTGGTTGGAAAGTTAATCATCTGTTTTGTCACAGATGAGGTCAAAGCCATGGTGCCGTTTGTACAGCCAGTTAGGCAGCTATGGAATCTAGCACAACTGTGCGGGTGTATGTTTACATTATGTGAAACAGTTAAAGGATCTTAACCCAACATATACAATTTTAGGTTAATCGCTCCACTACTAATGCCTCAGACACTACTAACTGAACTAGGGAGTTCTGCAGGTTTCTTCTGTGCCGTGAAAATACAAAGGTTTCTTCCCCCTCACCCTCATGCCCATCTGCAATACAGAGATAATAATAATAATCAACCTTCTATTAATTTGTGTGTATACCCCACTTTTTGTGAAGTACTTAGCTAGTTGTACAGCGAGAGGTTTCACTGTCTACCCTGTGGACTTTAGCCTTAGGAGATATCATACTTTGAATTTGTGATTACAGCAATCATATATGCTAGCAATTTTTGAACTCTTTGCCCTCCTCTGACTGTTGTCAAATGAGAGCCCTTACCATGGCAATAGTTCTGCCTACAGCAGTCAGCTACCAAGAAACAGTGACAAGGTGCTTAAAGCTGATTTGTTGCATTCCAGAGTGGAGATTAGAGAAGGAATTCTTGCATTTTGATCCATCTCTTGGATACTTAAAGGGTTTGTTTTTTTCTTACATAATTTAAAATAGCTTTAGAGAACATCCAGATTTGGAATGTTCCTTGTAAAATAATATTCACAGAAAGTGCATTGGTTGACTAATTAACTAAAGCTTTTGTTGATTTTTCAATTTGCAATGAATATATAATTCAGAAGACACTTTTGAAAGTTTTCTTGTTTTGATGTATCACTGCATTGTTGTTGTTGTGTGCCTTCAAATCATTTCCGGCTTATGGCAACCCTATCATGGGGTTTTCTTGGCAAGATTTGTTCAGAGGAGGTTTGCCATTGCCTTCCCCTGAGGCTGAGAGTATGTGACCTGCCCAAGGGCAGCCAATGGATTTCATGGCTGAGCTGGGAACCAAACTCTAGGCCCATATACAGAATGAAAAATGAAAACATCTTTTCCTCCTAAGATTCTGTGGTAGCTTTGGTTTTTCTTAAACCATCTCATATGGTTCCGGTAACCTAGAACAAATGCTAGGTCTGTATTTAGTCCAATGATGGTCTTGTAACAAAATGGTTGTTGAGTCCACATTTACTTTAAGTTTATCATAAAAGGTATGGCATCCAAATCTTAAGTAAGAACCTTCTAACTGTGAAAGTGTTTTGTTTTCTTATGTTATTCAAGCCTTCATCCACACTAAACCACAAGCACAAAAATATAAGTTCAAAACAGGAAGTCTACGACCTGCTATCGGCATTCATCTTGTAATATTTTAAATCTGATTTTCAGTTTCTTCCCTTGCCAAATCAATTGTGAGATGTTTCTTTGCCATTGTTTAAGTGGCAGATCACTTATTTAAAAAGTAGAATTGTTTGGAACAACAATAACAAAGCATTTTTGGTAGAATGTTCACATTTATGACCGATATACTTCCTAACAGTGATAGCTTCGGTTTATTAAACTCTCTACTGCCCACAGGATTTTGGAACATAATCACGGCGTTGCCTGCAAATGCTCTCACTTTAAAGTGACCTTTATTTTTATTCCTTGTAGTACTTTTTCTTCTCTAATAGGATTCATTTTGCCTGCTAAGCCCAGCTTCTTTTTGCTCTGACTTTTAAGCCCAGAGTGTGGCTTCATATTGATTTCCACCTGCTTTGGAGATGTGCTTCATATAAAATGCCCCGCCTTCAGAGTGGCTGGAATAGGTCTCATTAAAATTTTGGAGTGAAACAGATGAGCAAAATAAAGCGGCTTTAAGCTGCTTTGAAGGTGTTGCATTTATATGAAGCATGCCTCCAAAGCAGGAGGAAATTGATTGTGAAGCCATGCTCTAGGGCTAAAAATCAGAGCAAAAAGAAGCCAGATTGCTGTTGCTTTTTTATGTGCAGAAAACTATGCATTTTTTCTGTGCAGGTATCTTGCATAAGCCAAAAAAAACCCCTTTCAATAAAACAACAATACTGCACAAAAACCCTATGTGGTTATTTGGAAGCAGTGGCCAAAATAAAACTGCTTTGGATCACTTTGGAGGTATGTTTTTTACATGACACAGACATCTTAGGATGCCAGAAGCAGCACCAAAGCTGTGCTCCAGTTCTTAGGACTGGAGCATGGCTTTGGTGCGGCTTTTAGCCTCTTAGGACGCATGTGTCATTGAGGGCCTGAACAGACAGCTGCTTCGGGTCACTTTGGAGGTATGCTGTTTAAATGACACACAAATCTCAAGTGGCCAGAAGCTGCCAGAAGTCTTTAGGACTGGAGCGTGGCTTTGGCCCAGCTTCCAGCCTCTTAGGATGCATGCAGTATTTAAATCGCATACTCCAAAGTGACCTGAAGCAGCTTTATTTTGGCCTGTCTGTTAAGGCCCTTAAACAACATACTGGCTCGTTACAAACGGGCCTTTGCGCCACCCCCATCACATGCTAGGGCTAGACTAAGGACCTAGCATCCACACCGGCCTCACCCCTAGCATGTGATGGGGGTGTAAAAATGGCAGTGCCCTATACACACGGGCGCTGCCATTTTTACGTGCCCCAGATATGACACTGCAAGTGCGCGATTAGCGCCTCACGGCGTCCCATCCGGGGCGCAAGAAAAAGTGCCATTTGGGGCTTGTTTTTGCTCCGCGAGGGAGCTGCGCGGTTTGGCTGCTGTGGCTCCCTTGCGGAGCAACCAGCAGCGGCGCAAGACCACCCGTTTTGGGCAGTCTGTAACGCGCCCTTGTATCTCCAAAGTGACCAGAAGCAGCTTTATTTTGGCCTGCCTGTTAGGCCCTCAGTGCCTTACAACAGACAAGCCCCTTTAAGTATTTCAATAAACTGGAATAGTTTTAAGTTTTCGATTCTGTAGCTAATAAATTACCTGCAATAATAATTTTTAACAATAAATTTGATAGGGTATTTTTCCAGTCTATATCTTTGCAAGCAATAGCCAAAAGATAAAACATTTAAAAGTACTTTTTTTTCTTTTCATTTCAGGACTGCTCTGCTAGTCTTATTGTTGCTTCTGTAGCTGGAGCCTTTGGATCATCCTTCCTGTATGGTTACAATCTTTCTGTAGTGAATGCTCCAGCAGTGGTGAGTGAATAAATGTTTTTAAAAGTACATCATCCACTTTGGGTCAATTCAGTTGAAGCTTTATTGTTATATTTATGATTACTTTTTCCTTGCTTGCTCTACTCCAAATCAAATACCTGTATCTAAAAGTACATGTCATGTTGCAGAAGTTTTAGAAGTCTGTGCATTTCAAATTTGTGCAATTTAAAAATAAAATCCAGTAGAAGGCAAAGTGAGCATAAATCTGTCAATTCTAGAGAACAATGATAGCTGTAAGCATTTAGTAGTAACAGAAGAGGAAATAACAGTTTTGATATCCCATGTGTTCCTTTAATGCTCCCTTCATAGGCACAAGGAACTACATGGGGGTTATTTATCTCTGATGCTGATCCACATGACACTCTGTGTGTGTGTGTGAGAGAGAAGAGAGAGAGACGAGAGAGAGCAGAGACAGAGAAAACTAAACCTACTGTAGTCAAATAACAGAGTTTGTTTTCCGGATTTTAGTGGCTGAGAGCAAGAGCCCTCTGATTTCTGTTTGTTCACCTGTTGAGGTCTGACCACTAGGAAACACTTGAATAGGCAAGCAACAGGGACTTAGCCAAGGGGCAGGGGTTCTGGGGGTCAGGACCCCCACCCTTCCATTAGAAAAATGAATGGTGTGTGCTGCTGTGCCGCCGCACTCAAGCCACATTATAATGGTGGCACTTAGTCTGGACCCCCCCCCTTCCTAAAATCCTAGCTACGTCCCTGCAAGCAATCAGTGGTGTCAAGGAGTGGCAGTCTCCTTGCCTCTCCCATCTCACTGGTAACAGCTCTTAGTGGCGATCACTACTTGCTTAACCAACTGAATTCAGTGAATGAAGGATAGGCTGCCAGTGGCTGCAACCAGTCACCCAAAGGCATTGTTACTTGTGCTTTTTGGTGACTGGAAAGGGAGCTAGGGAGATTCTGTGAGTTAAACTGTGCTCCCAAAAGTAATTTTCCAAGCTGTGCCTAGACCCAGAGAACATCTCAGTCCTGTCATCACAAACCGAAAGAGGGAGTAATGCAGCAACAGTAAGTGCAGAGGGCAATAGTTTGCACGTATTTTTTAGAAAAAGATATTTATCACCTCTAGCCACATAAAATACCCTGAAGTGATGTACAACAAACAGAAACATTTAAAATGTTGTTGTTGCATGCCTTCAAGTCATTTCTGATTTATGTGACTCCATGGTGAACCTATCATGGGGTTTTCTGGGACTGAAAGTGTGTGACTTTCCCAAGGTCATCCAGTGGGTTTCCATAGTCAAGCAGGAAATTGAACCTTGATCTTCAGAGGTAGATTTCAAAGATATAGCCATGTTAGTCTGTATGTAGAGAGATCTTGTAGCACCTTTGAGACTAACTGAAAGAAAGAAGTTGATCTATGAAAGCTCATGTGCCAACTTCTTTCTTTCAGTTAGTCTCAGAGGTGCTACAAGATCTCTCTACATGCTTGATCTTCAGAGTTGTAGTTCAGTTCTCAAATCACTACACCACACAGGCTTTAAAATGCAAAATACACAAATGGAAACATTTAAAACCAAGTAAAACAACTTCTTTCAAATAGTTTAAAAACCAGAGAGGGTTAAAACAGACAAATTAGCCATCTCTGGTTGTATGACTAAAGTCCATGTAAAAGTACAGTCTTAGCTACCCACACTCAAAAGTGATGAACCCAGCCTGATATCCCTTAGGAGAGAGTTCCGCAGTTGAGATTCTGCTACAGAGAAAGCCATGTCATATATACCCACCTTAGGTACCCATCCACACTGCAGAAATAAATCCAATTTGACACCACTTTGACTGCCATGGCTCAATGTTGTGGCATCAGAGCTCTCTAACAGAGAAGGCTAAATGTCTCACAAATCTACCCAGAATTCCATAGCATTAAGCCACGGCAGTTAAAGTGGTGTCATAATGTATTATTTCTGCAGTGCTGATGCAGCCAAAGATCCAAAACACACAGCCATGGCATTTATATCTGAGGCCATGCTCCAGTCCAAAGGACCAGATTAAAAAGGAGTTGGTTTGAATAGAATCTTGGCTTGCGTGGCTTGGGACTGCATGCTTTAGGTGCAGGTTGTGTGGTTGCTGAGGCCAATCTTTAACTGCTATCTGCTTTGCCCCTTTGTCTCTTGAGGTGGAGTGAGCATGCAATGGGAGGAATCAGTCATACTCTCATGGATATTGGGAGTGTGGCTATCAAAGGCCTATATTTTGTTTCATTTAAGATGGTCTGATGGGATCTCAGTACAGGCAAGGGCCACTCCCATTTTTGGCCACATGGTGACAAAGAACAGTTTTTTAAAAACAGGTAATAAAATGTTTTCCTCATGGTCTCTGTGACTCAAGCAAAATAGGACTTCTGAGCCTGTATTTCTAATTCCAATGTTTCTAAGCTGTAGAGTTGGTGTTTTGGCGGTAGACCCACCCCTTTTCCCCAGTATGTAGAGTGCCCTGGCATCCAAACTTCAGCATTTTTTTTGTCCGTCAAGGCATTAGAATTGATGAAGAGCCTCTCTAAAGCTTTATCCTTTTACTTTTGGTTTTGACCCAGGCTGTTTACTACGATTACCCTAGCATTTTTCCTCCTCTGAAAATGGTGTTTTCCATTGTGTCCCCTTCATTTTACTTGGACTGTTCTCCTCAGATTCCTTCAACCAATGTTCCTCTTGCCAGGAAAAAAAAAACAGAAAAGGATGGGCACTCCAAGTGCCTTCTTTGAATTGGCAAAGCTCACAACTTGAACGGTGGCTCTCATTGTTAGATTTTCACACCTCAGATCTGCTGTAACTGTACTTCCCATCAAAAGCACAACTTTGGGAGCAATAGTCTCCAAGTCCATGTAGCTGTTTGTCAGCTGAAAACTGCCTCCACTTCTACATCCCATCCTGTGGACAGACCCATACAATCAGTACAGTCCAGTCGCTGACATCAACTACTGCTACGGTCACTCAATATTGACCTCAACTGCTTGACGTTCTGGACCACTGACGCCAGATGGTCCCATGCTGCTTACCAGTCTCTGATCGTTGCACAGGCTCTAACCGTGAAGCTCAACCAGTTGAAATCTCGGCCAACTCCATTCCCAGATAATCTGACTCTGACTCTCCTCCTAATGACATCTGCTTCTCTGTGGACCAATTCCTTCAATTGGCTTGATCCCTCAACCTGCAGGTCCAAAACTCAGAACCACAGGTCCAGGACATGATATATCGAAGAATTTTAAGGGAAGCCTCATTGCCAGCCTCTCTCTCTTCCACTCCTTCGCTATCTGCTTCAAGTACAGTGGTGCCGGGTTACGAAATTAATTCGTTCCGCCATTCCCTTCGTAACGCGAAAATTTCGTAACCCGAAATAGCTTTCCGTTAGCGCTGGAAGCCTATAGCATTTGAATTTCGCACCGAAATGAATTTCGTAACCCGAAAAATATTTCGTAACCCGAAACAGTTTTTGCCAATCCAACTTTTTCGTATCCCGGAAATTTCGTAACCCGCGCATTTCGTATCCCGAGGTACCACTGTAGTGCATAAGACCTCTTCCTCAATCCCTTCCACTTTAAAAAAGATAGACTCTCTTTACCACTTGGTGGACACAGAATGCCAGTGCCTCACTCACCACCCCAAACCAAACTTTATCATTGTAGATGCAGCACAAGCCACCTCTGGTCAGTGCTTCTACTCTATGCTGTCTGATAAAGGGAGCAAAACATTAGATGCCATTGGCTGCAAGTTCTACTCAAATATTCAGATTTATTATTACGGCACACAGCCAGCATAAGTTCTACTCACATTTGTCCCTTGTTTTCTCCATAGTGATCTATTCTGCCTGCATGGGGGCATACCACCAATTTCCCTGGGACAAAATCTCCCCCTTCTTCCAACATCTTTCCAATGAGAACAAGAGAGTATCTGTGGCCATCCCTACTAAAGCCCGTACCCTAGCTTCCAAACCAATAACCACCACATGCCATTTAGCAGATTGCATAGATAAAGCAATAGCTGGAACTGTTGGCCCCTGGAAATTATGCATGGCTCCGCTCTTCAGAATGATCGCAACAGGCCCAGAATATAATAGAAGACATACCATTTGATGAGACTGGTCTGTTTCATACCACCACTGATGAGCACTTGGAACATATGCAGCTGCTTAGAAGTTCGGTTTCCAGAAGCCACCCTGACGGTTCAAACCAAGACACCAGGAATCCACACCTACTTACCAAAGAACCTCAAGTCCCTCTCTCCTCCAACAACAGAAGTCTGTCATCTTTCAACCAAGTCAAAATCACAGGTCCATCTGCCAACCTAAATCCAAGCAGTTATGATCTTTAATCAGTGGGCAACCACATTTGATTCTGCATTGGAAAAAACATGTGTCAACGTGGAATACTTGAATGAAAATTTGGACAATCCCAAAAGCAATAAATTATAGATTGCAGCATAATAGTGGTATACTGTGATAACTGGAAATAGACAAGCACTTTTCAGGTAAAAATCAATTAGTACAGCGTTTGTCATCATAATTAAAGCTTAGGATACATCTTTTACTGAAGTATGGTTGGTAGCTACTTCTGGTTGTAGTTTATTGTTATTCAGCTGGAATGCTGAAATTAGTCACAGTGGATTTGTATTTATCTCACACCTTTGACCCCATTACTTGCACTTCGTTCATTGCTTAAATCCATTACATGGTTCAACGATCTATTCAGTAGTCATTGGCAGTACATTTTATTCAGAGATGACTTAACGCACTCTCCTTTAGGACAGACGGAACATGCAAGCATGCTGTTTTGCTCTTTGAGAGGTGTGAAAACAGAACTAATGCATGTTTGATATCTGTAAGACTTAAGCTCGGACAGGGTCTGAAAACCAGGGGTTTATATAGGGGGAAACGTATCCCGAGGCTATGAGGACTTGCTAGACAAAGGCGTGGATTGCCTGGGCTTTGTTAATCTGATAGCAGGCAATGTGTTTGCACAATGCATTGGGTCCGGACACAATTCAGAGGGGCAGCCGACTTGATTGCTGAGCCGTTAAGGCTATTGTCTTACTTGGGCTAGCAGAGGCGAATCTGGTTTGGCGACTCCCAAACTTCCTATGGAAATTCCCAATTCCAGCTCTTTCTAGGGGCTCTGCCTGTGTCAGGTGAGCTGCCTACATGGTCTCTCCACTCTTGGGTTAATGGCGGGTCTCCTATAAGGTCAGTCAGGGATCATAGCACAGACCACATGTACCCAAAATTTTATATAAATCGAAACTTGGTAATAAATTGTCTCTCAGGGTCTCTGTGACGCTGACCCCAATAAATGCAATTTAACATCATCACTTCAATAACTCTTTGGTTACCTGGAAAGGAGACCATATCCCTCAGCTGTGTTGCCAGGTAATGGGAAATTCCATTATCACCCCCCTCCCAGTCTCAGATGGTTTGGTAACAGCTGGAGGCTGGAACCACACTGGGAGTGATTTCATCCTATAACTTAAGAAAGAACAAAGTTAAAACATACATACAAACACATAATACTACAGATTAACTATACTGCAAATCATTAATCAGAATGGTGACCGCAGACAAGAAATTAGAAGACTAGGATTTGGTAGGGCAGCTGTGAAGGAGCTACATAAGAACCTGAAGTGTAAAAATATATAATCGAATACTAAAGTTAGGCTCGTGCATGCCATCATATTTCCCATTTCTATGTATGGTTATTAGAATATATTTATCAACATTATTTTTACACACCTGGCTAAAAATGGCCCAAAATAGTCGCAACCCCCCCCTCCAAAGTAAGATTTATTAAAGCTAACATTACACTTGCTAAATGAATTGTTTGAATGACTTGTTGTATTAAAAAAAATTAATATTTGCCTTGTTTTTGTTAAGTCATCTAAAAGTAATGATGTTATCCTTCATTGCTCAAATAAATGTAACATCTGACCATTAACAATGTCACTTTGAGAGTGTTATTTGAAAGCTCTGTTCCCTGTAAAGACAACTTGGTGTATTTTTCATACATCAGAGAGGGAAGCAATATGAAGTTGCCATCTCACCTTTTGTAGCTTTCCACTGATCCAATTATAGTTTAAAACAAAGATTATTTTAAGTGTCTTTCCTTAAAGGATGCAGGAAAATACAATCTCACAGCAATTATTAGAAACTAGGAAAATGTCTGTCATCTGCACACAGAGAGGTATAACCTTTATTGAATAGGTGCATACTTATTTTCTTTCTATCCCTATTCCACAGTACAATGCCTATTTTGCTGCTAAATTAATGTTTTCCCACCTACGTGAGCAATGATCTGTTTTTATTTATTAAAATAGATATAAGAAACATCCATTTAAAAGCCATCAGTTTTGCTGGTGGCACAGTACAAATAAAAATGATAGCAAGCAGGTTTGTACCTAATCCACTGATTTGGGCAACACACCTCAAAGGGTGGCTTCTTCCAATAGACGTCATTACCTAGTTCTTCCAGAGATGGCTCAGTTGTGGCCAATTAAACTATATCTTCATTCTCTTTTCTTGGGTGACCAGGGGCAAGTTCTGCTCTGCCAACAAAACAGACAACAGATGCCATTATATTTCCCATTTCTATGTATGGTTATTATGTATGGTTGTAATAAAAAAAGGCCAAAATTATTTATTGAGTACAGCTGCAGTTGAGTTACGAACAGTTCCAGGCATCGGCTAACCCACCTGTTGCCCAATGAGACTAGCTTCCAGCTTCTGCCAAAAAACAGAATTGGAGCAGTGGGGACTCACCTGGACTGGAGCACATACCCAATGAGAAACTCTTACCTTTCCGGGGAGGGTGGGGTTGACAGAAATATATTGGCTTTACTTAGGCAAGCTATTTCCACCCTACTCCCAGCCTGGCCCCTTTCTAGGGTCCTGCAAGTATTCCCAGATCCCAAACCCATGCACCACCCACATAGTTGTAACAAAACATGATATAGACATAGAGCAATTATCAGCCTACTCCGTATAGCACAGCCAAAACAATGCCACCATTGAACAGTGCAGGATGCAGGTGGTTGGCTGGAGCTTCTGAGAAACTGACCCTGGCTGGCTGGGGTTGCAAAAAATAATATCTCTCTGCCTGACCAGAGTGAAGATTACAGCAGTTTACTCTGAAAGACAGAGCAGTCAACGGGGCTCAAGCAGGGGCCCAAATTTCATTGGCTAAACCAGCCGGGTGGCGCAGTCAACGAAGCTCAAGCAGCCGCTCAAATCCCATTAGCTGCAAACTCCTATCAGTGCTGACAGGTCCTTGAGTCTACACAGTCATCTGGGAAGAAGACACTGGCCAATGGCCAAGGGCAGCAGCCCAGGCTCTACTCCCACCCTGGCAACACAAAACAGCTGCAGATAATTTCATGCAGCCTTCTTCCACATAGTCTCCTTTAGTTCTTCCACAGTGGCTATGTTCATCATTCTGTCTTTCTGTAGAGAAAGGGGTCGCTCTTGCATCTCACATCTTGGACTTCTTCTCTTGTTTGGTAACTGATACCAGGATCACTTATGATATCAATATGTTTTAGCTCCGTCCCAGCAGGACCATTTCCTGATCTGTCCTGGAGATGAATCAGATACTCTTGGGATACTACTCCAGCCCTTTGTGTGATCGCAGATGGTCATGCACCCTTCCATATGACATCATGATTTTGCTGGTTTTGTACAGGTTAAGTTGCTGGTTGGGGGCTCACATTGACGTCACCATGGGCCCATGAAAAGTGACACCCACTTACATTGAACCCCTGAACTAAAAGCCCTTCATGTTCCTAGGCCATGGGAAGCAATATTGCCACTTCATGTTCCTAGGCCATGGGAAGCAATATTGCTGTTTTAAGGCCAGCAGTAGCCTTCTCCTTTCAACCATGGAATAAAGCTAAAGTCAAAAAAGCCATTCCCAGATTTAAAACAGGTCACAACTCCTGAAAACATGGTGAAATTGTCCCCCAAATCTGATGTACTGGTGTTCATTTGGCAATTCCTGATCAATTGAGGAATTGGAGGGGCTTACTACAAAAGCACATTGGGTTCAGGACAGAACCTGTTATGCCACTGCCTCTCACCACAATCACCTAATTTCTGTTACCTTGAATTAACTCTTACTGTATTTCAATTCTGTATGGCCCACTGTTGACTTGGAAGTACAGGTTTGGCCCATACCAAAAACAAGTTCTCCAGTGCAGCAGTTCATTTCCCCTGCCTAATAGGAATGAATTTGTTGTTGTTGTGTGCCTTCACATCATTACTGACATATAAGAGCCCTGGTGGTGCAATGGTTAAATGGCAGTACTGCAGCCACTGACTCACAAACTATAAGGTTGCGAGTTCAATATCAGCCAGGGGCTCAGGCTGGACTCAGGCTTGCATCCTTCTGAGGTTGCTAAAATGAGTACCCAGCTTGTTGAGGGCAATTAGCTTAAACATTGTAAACTGCTTAGGGAGTGCTTAAGTGCATTGATTATTATTATTATTATTATTATTATTATTAACCTTTATTTATGAAGCGCTGTAAATTTACACAGCGCTGTACATACAATCTTTTTAGTTAGACGGTTCCCTGCCCTCGGTAATAGTATAGTGTAGATAATAGTATAGTAATAATATTAGTATAGATAAGTGGTAATAGTAATAGTATAGATAAGTGGTATAGAAATGTACTTGCTATTCTGTTGCTATAAAGCTACTCTGTCATAGGGCTTCCTATCCATAGGAAGAAATAGCTTTTCAGAAAGGAGTCTGCATGAGATTTCTCTTGCACTTCATTGCTTTGGATAAACCAGAATAAACTGGGGTGGGCAACTATGGAAAGCTAGGGGACATGATTAGCTCCCCAGATGACGTTGGAGGACCACATTCCTCCACTGTAACTATTTGTGCAAGAGCATTTTTAAATGCTTCCAAATGCTCTCTATGAGGACATGGAGGCATTTTCACCATGTTATGGGTTTTCCTGTGTCATTGTAGGCCCCGGAGAGGATTTTTTTAAACAGCAGGAAATGAGCAAAAGTCACTGGGCCTACATTTGCCCGGAGATGTGCAAAATGTTGTAGAAATGTATCCCATGCCCCCAGGAGGATATTTTGAGATAACACAATTGTTTTGAAAAAAATTGCAAAATTGTTGATCTGGGGGGGGGGATAAAGGGTTTCTAAGGGGGGGCACCCCCTTTTATACCTTCTAGAGGGCATTTAGGGGGATTTTGAAACAAAAATTTTTTTTTAAAAAATCCCCCCCCCCCCCGAGGTCACAAAAACAGTTCTGGGGGCAGCATGTGGTCCATAGGCTGCACTTTTACTTTTATCCACTCCTGGAATAGGTGTTAACATCAATATATTTGTTTATACTAGAGCTGTGTTACCTTTTTGAACAGAACAGGTAATATAATTGAAGAACATTTAGTTTAATTTTTTTTTAACAAATGATAGAATTAATTGTTTAAAATTTATAATGTTTAAAATTAATTTTTAAATTAAAAATAATGTTTTTTGTTTTACTGACCAGCATGTTCTTGTCATTTAAATTTTTTTCTGTTGTTTTTAGTTCATCAAGAAATTTTATAATGAAACTTGGGAGAGAAGATATAACCAGTCAATGACAGAACAGTCAGTTACCTTGTTCTGGACTATATCTGTTTCCATTTTTGCCATTGGTGGGCTTGTTGGAGCTTTAATTGTTACTCCAGCTGTCAAATATTTTGGCAGGTAAGCATGTACATATAATGTGCATTATACATGTCTGTTTTCTTTGTTTTTTGATTAATCATATATATATATGTGTGTGTGTGTGTGTGTGTGTAACTAACTCTCAGCGACTTGGCATTTTTAAAACTTAAAAAAAGTTATGTTTTAAAAAACCTACACCATCAATCCAAAAGAAGATGTGTTTTTCTGTATAAAATCTTATCATGCTGCTGCTTCAATAATATTTACAGCTTGATTTTAAGATTGAGATAATTTCTTATACAGCTTCTATTAACAATGGACAAAAGAACAGGTGAGAATCAACCTTTGGATCAAATCTGTCATATTGCACTGGATCTGTCATATTGCACTTGGTGACAAAATACTCAAAATGTTCACTTTCCCTTGAGCATACTGTCAAATAAAATGCTATCTGTATATGTGAAACAGACTGAATTGAGAATCATGTCATTCCAAGAAAAATGTGTTCTGTTTGATGAACTCAGCCAGGACGCTTGGCAGTTCTCAAGATTTCAGCTAGAAGTTTTTCCCACCATACTGTCTGGGATCTTTTCAGCTGGCAATGTCAGGTTGAAAGTTAGGTCGCAACCTTTGAATTAGAAATTAGCAGCCTGTTCTTCTCTGTGATCTATTTTAGAATTCCAAAGGTGGAGTAGTTCCTGACAGTCCTTAGTGTCAGTGTCTTATTTTTAAGAATCAGACTGGTGTCTTTCAGAGTGGGACAGAGAGCTGCCATTCAAAATGGTAGCATGTGCTGATTACACACACTTTCTCTTTAGCAACAGTTACAGGCAACCTCCAGGCCTCAGATCTAATGCCCATTTGGTTTGCCAGCCTCCTCTTGCCTTTTCTCTGCTCAGTGATCAGAGATGAAAAATTGCCTTTCCTTCCTCCCATGCTACACTGAGGTGCTTAAAACATTTTTAAATGGCTAAAATACCCTTTTGCACCTCTGAGGTGGCATTGGGGGCACTTTTACAATAAATGCATGAATAAAATAAATCTCAAAAAGTTAAAAAATTGGGATGGCAGCACCAGGAGTATCCTTTCCCCCAGGGCCTGTGAACTCTCCAACTTGTGGCAGTTACCTACCCCTACTTTAAAATATGGAATGGTTGAAATAGAAGTGACAAAGGGTAAGTGGGGAACTGGAGGTTAGCACACTGACACTCCTCATAACATGTAATTCTACCTTCGACATCATCCTGTGACACTGAGCAACATGCTTATACAATGCACCCTTTTTGACATCATGGCTGTTAAGCCTTCACCTATTCCATCATGTCACAACATACTGAGGTACTGTAATAATAAACTTTTGTGTATTATGGTTTCTCTTAAATGGAACTGTAAACATGTAATATATATGTGAAATATAGTTTATTTTTTTTCCAGAAAACGTACACTGCTGCTAAACAATATATTTGCCATTGTGGCTGCATTGTTGATGGCATTCTCTCATCTGGCAGGTGTCATGGAAATGATAATTCTGGGCCGATTCATAATGGGCATTGATGGAGGTATGATTTAGTGGATACTATTCTACCAGTTCATTAAAACATATTGTACATATGAGGCCTGCAACAAAGTCATGCTGTACAGTCCTGTTCAGGATTCCCACACGATCTTCCAGAATATTCTGTTCCATCCCCATCCTTGTTTTCTTTTCATTTCAATATCTAGCATTCCCGTATTTATTTATTTTGTTTTATTTTTTGCCTCTATTGTAAGCCCCTTAAGTGTTCCCCTGAGAACACAGGACTGATACCTTTTTCCTATTTGAGGGTGGTGCTGTTTTGGTTATATAAATATTTACACTCAGATAATTATCTTTGTAAATGGATTGGATTTGAGAACTAAATGTTTTTCACTTCTTTAATACAAACTCAGATAGTTATCTGCCATGACTATTTCTCAGCCAGTTGCTATTTTCTTTTAGGCCAGACAACAGAAAGGGTACTGGTAAATAGTCTTGGAGGGGAATCAGCCCTTTGCTGTGTATATTTGCTAGATAACATGGTGTTTAAACAGCAGAAGAAAACTGCAAGCATATCTATAACAGATTTGCTTCACATGCATTATCTCAGTAAATACTGAGAATGACAGAACTATTGCACTATGGTTGTTGTTTGCCTTCAAATCGTTTCCAACTTATGTCAACCCTAAGGCTTTCTGGGGCTGAGAGTGATTCACCCAAAGTCACTCTATGGGTTTCCATGGCTGAGTGGTGAGTTGAACCCTGATCTCCAGAGCTGTAATCCAGTGCTCAAACCACTACACCATGTTAGATCATCCTTATTCCATATACAGTGAGTCCTTGGTATCTGCTGGTGTTTTGTTCCAGGATCCTCCTTGAATACCCTAAGCATCCATGGATGCTCAAGCCCTATTAAATACAGTGGTATAGTAAAACTGTTTCTTTTATTTTAAAATTAAGGTTTCCTTTAGGAATCTTTTTTGTTGTCATTTAATAATTTCAAATCATGAATCCAAGGATAAATAATCTGTGCATATGGAAGGCTGGCTGTATAACTTTTCATTAAACTTGTCAAAGCTGCAAATAAATCCAAGCAATTTCAAAAACAGAAATTTAGGAATGGTCAGAGCAAAGGCATCCTAAATAGTTCATCTATATGTCTCTGAAAAGCCAGTAAAGAATGAGCCACATCAACTTTTCAAGGGAGAGAAGTGTAAATTACTGGAACCATAGCCCAAAAGGCCTACTTGTTATAGAAGCTAAACTCACTTCCCCATATTAAAAAAAATGGACTTCAGTAGGTGGTCTTAAGTATCAGGAGGAAGAAGTAAATTCATATGAAAGAGATGTCTACTGGCATTGTCAGGAGCTGTGTAATCTAGGACTTTAAATGTTAAAAACATCTTGAATTGGATCCAGAAATGAATTTAGCAAGTATAGGTATTTTAAATGATAAAATTGACTCCACTGCATAAAACAATCATGCAGCAGCATTTTGGGATGATTGAAGTTTCCGCACTGTCTTTAGTACCTTAATTAAATCAAGAACGCATGAATGACAGATGCCAACTCTTGACTGGCCAGTAATGGGTGTAGATACTGTTTCCACATTTTAGAGTGTAAACATGTCAGACCTTTTCTTTCTAAAGTGCTATGTACATAGATGCTGCTGCAGAAATAATAACAATAATAATTAAAAATAGACACTTGAGGTCATAGTTGATACTTGGGATTGCAGGAGCAGTGCGGGATGGGTTTAAAATCTAAGCCATTCAGAACATTGCAGTTGTCTCTAGGATAGGCATTTCCCCAACTATCTTGTTCACAGAGATTAAAAGAGCCCATTACTATCAACTTTTATCTTCTTTGGGTTAAATTTAATTGTACCCACCCTATCATTGATCTGAACCATATATTCAGAAGCATGATTTCCTTATATTTAGAATTTTGGAGGGGTATGAAGGAGGATAATGGCTTGCAAAGATTGTTTGGTGAATTGTTGGCTGTTCTGCAACCAGTGGCTTTATGACTTACATATCATAATTTTAATCAGTATGTTATATCAATTTACTTATTATTCTCTGGGTCCCTGCTTTCCAAACTTTGGTCATCCAGGTGTTTTGCACCTCAACTCTCAGAAGCCCCAGCCAACTTGGCCAGGAGCCAGGAATTCTGGAAGCTGAAGTGCAAAAGATCTAGAGTACTAAAGTTTCAGAACTATTGCCCTAGGTAGTTCACAGTTTTCATCCTGATAAGCTTTTAATGTTATCATTTGGACCATAGTCTAAATGCTTCTACCCAAAGTTTGCTAAATATTCATGAGGGATATTCATTATCTTTTATTTTATTAATAAGTTTTTCCCCTACTGTTTCCTTTCACAGGTGTAGCTCTGAGTGCCCTCCCAATGTATTTGAGTGAAATATCTCCTAAACAGATCCGTGGCTCCTTAGGCCAAATTACAGCAATCCTCATCTGTGTCGGTGTCTTCACTGGACAGGTTTTGGGGCTACCTGAAATATTTGGAAAGGTTTGTCACATCTTGCATCAAACATTTTTACATTTTTAAAAAGTTGTTCTAACACTGTTGATTAAGTTAACTACAAAGTTATAAATCAGATATATTGCATATCTACTATTTGTCTGTCTGCCTGCCTGCCTGCCTTCTTCATCTAAAGTATAAATATGTATATCTGTCAAACATGAGATACAATCCATTGTGTAATTCTGCCACCAAGTGCCATTAAATGAATAAAAGTTGCAGAACTCCCAATCATTTTGATGGATTTTGTGCAGAGGGATTGCTTGTTGCAATATATGAAGGTACCTCTCGGACAAAATCTCAGACCCTTTTTTGTGTCCAAAACAGTATGAAATGGCTAAAATTGTTTTATTATTATTATGTTGTTTCTCCTGCTTCTGTTGTATTAAATGCCAGGAGTGGTACACAGTCATGAAAGAAATGGGTATAGTTCTGCATGTGGCACAATTAATTAAACAAAACAAAACAAAATATTTTTTAAAAAGTGTCTTATGTTTTCCTGTCATGGCCACACTCCAAATGTGGGAAATATAGCTGTGTGCAAATGGCCTCTTGCTTCACCCTCTTTGTGGACAACATAGTTTGGGGCAGGTAGAAAATCAGGGCCCCAATTTTGCCAAATTCATCCAGAGGGAGAAAATTTTACATCAGTTTTTTCAAAAGTGAGGCTCATGGTTAGCAGTGACTGTAGCAGTTTCGGTTTTTTTTACCCTTAAGGTATTTTGTGTTTGTTTCTTTGTTTTGTACTGCCCCTACAAGTGGAAGTAAGATTAGCTGTTTTGGCAGTTTCCATTTCCATCCTCCACAGTGCCCTCTGCAAATGTCATTCTGGGCCATTGTCCTAAAGGTGAGGAGGCAGCCCAAAGCACTGAAAAAATGTGCCGTGACTTACTACTACCAGGGAATTAAGAAAAAGAAAATTCTCCCAAAAAAGGTTGTTTTTCCCCCCAGAAATGTGTCTTCTGAGAAATTTTGGCTCAGTACCAGTTGTCATTTCTCAAGGTTCAGCACCTTTTGCAGGTTATAAGGATCATTACAGATACATTTGGTCCCTACTGCAAAGCCTTACAACACAGACCCTGCCCTAGGTCCTTGAACAAGTATAAAGGCAGAAAGTGTTGTGTCCAGATATAGAAAAGAAGTAGACCTAGTGCTGTGCCAAAATTTGCCCTCCTTCTTACAAAACATTGTATTTCAATATGCAATTCCATTCTCCTGCCTCCTCCTCAAGACGTTTACAATTTATTTATTTATTTGGTTGAACTAATCATTTCATTACAAATTGACCAAAGATGCTGCATTTTATTTATTTATTTATTTTATTTCTATTACACATCTCTTAGCTGTCTTCTGCCTTCAACACTTTCTGATTGGAAAGGTCTTGTGGGAGGATTTGCCTTACAGCATCTTCCCTTGGATTTCAGTTGAGGTTTGGGAATCTATCAGCAGTCAGAGAGGCATAGCCATTAGCCCAGATATAGCTGAACACTCTTCTGCTAACCTGTCTTGAAAGCTGACAGTATCATTGCTCATTTGCATTCTCATTTGCATTCTCTGCAGGAGATGTATTTGTGCAGGACTCATCCATTAAATTAGGCAACATGTAACCTTTCATATGGAAATTTTTAAAGAAGTATGCAACTGAAGATATGAAGACAGAAGCCCACACGCAGTAGCCTTTTCCCACATACACATTAGTTTGTTCAATTATAATTGTAACACTTGAGTATTGATATCATAATATCACTGTGTAATCAATCAGTCAAAACTCAGATTGCATAAGACATTCTGAAGAAAAGCAGATTTTTGTCTCAAAGTATTTTTATGTACATTCTTTGTGTGTGTCCTTAGATGTGACAGAGATACCACAAGCCTTTGTGCAATACAAAGCCCTGAATCTGTTTGTCTAGATAGATAATGCTTTAGCAGTCTGAGACAACTGGCCAGTTGGAAAGTAGAGGCACTAGATACAGAAAATTTCAAACTGTAGCTAAGTTCAATTTTATGGCCACATGATGGCATCATTACTCTGAACAGATGTATTTAATATCTTCACCTTTCTATCATTCCTTCGTATCTCTCTGTACATCTTTCTTTGTTTAGTCCAGTATTGATTTGTATCCATACACACACACACACACACACACACACACACATTAAATAGTGTCTGCATGGAATTGGAAATGTACAATATGAAGTAGCTCAGGGTTGTGTGGGGCCCTAGGCTAACATTTAATATTTGGGTCACAGTAGTTCAAGAACCAAAAATAGTCTTCTGAACACAAATTCCTGCTGCAAGGAAAGACTGTCCTTCTGAAGGCATGTGTGAAATCAACTTACCCTAGATCTATCACAAAATAATGACTTTTAAGAGGCAACTTGAGGTCCCTATTGGAACTCACAGCAGCACATTTATTTTAACTCTATTCATGTTTTCCTCATCTTTAGGGCTCAGAAACTATGACCTATTTAGGGCAGAGAGGATACTAATTCACTGCTATCCACAACTGCAATGCAAAATATAATCGTTCCCCATCCTCTCCCAACTAGCAGTGCAAATTGTAACCAAGAGGAAGTGGCCTATGGAAAGATGGATGCCTGCATGGCAGAATTGAGGTGGCAAGAGGAACAACTCTGGCATGTAAAAGCATATGGCAATCAAGTAAATGATGAGGGAACAGAAAGGTTCCAAGTAGAAGCTCAGGCCAGAAAATGGGGAAGAGGTGGTTGAGGACAATGCTGGTAAAGAGATTTGTGCAGGCATGTAAAGATAACACATTGGGGGTGCATGAGGAAAGTTGGCTTTGAGAATGGTTATCATTGGTTGCTTTCCCAAGTAAACATGGTCCAAAATTAAAAATATGCCCCCTGTCACCTGCTAATTAGAAGAGTATGGCATTAAGTACCTTTAAGATTAATTATTAAAAAAAGAAAGAAAGAAAGTATCCTTTTTAAAATATAGTTATGGGGTTGGCTATATAAAAGAGAAGTCATCTTTAAGGTAACTTTTTAACTGATTACCTTCAAAATTAATATCTCTCACATACAAACCATTTTAGTAAGTTTTTGTCTTACTTAGTTTTCCATGGTATTCATAAAAAACATTTATAGACTAAAATGTTTCCAGTGAGTGAGATTTATGATTTTAAGGTTTTAACCAAAGAGTGTTCCAATATTTCTCAATTATAAATAATCTGAAAACTAAATGTCTACATTTCTGAAACCATTATTTTGAAGAAATGTGTGGCCTATTCAGTTTGCTCACCAGTTTTGGTTCCTCTAGTATTGCAAAATGCTCAAGAATTAATTATATGTAGTAGGAAATCCAGTATCTTCCAGACATTTGAAATTACTGCTTCAATAATTCTCGAGTATAAGCCATACAAACTAGGGTTTATGGGAGTTATAGTCCAGATATCGAAAGGGCACCAGGTTGTCTACCTGAAAGGCAGCCAACAGCTCATTAGTAGGATATAGGCAATATTTTGATGTTGTTTTTTTCAGGCTGCTATTTGGCAGGCTACCATTCTTGTCCAGATTTTGACAAAAACAACCCACAACACATTGGTGGAATTGGCAAATTGTTTGGAAAGATAAGCAGAGTGATCACAGTAAAGTTGCCATTTGGGTTATGCCTTAACCAAAATATGAAGGAAGCGAGTGAAATAGTGAGGGAAGCAAAATGAGAGATAAATAGCAAAATTTGTCAAGAACACCTATCAGTGACAGCTAGACAATCCACTCTCGGGTTGAAGGAAGTTTTGTACTTTCCTCCTCAATGTGTCTTCAATTCTGTTGGCATAATTTTTCACAGTAGGAATTAAAAGCAGCCATTCATTTATACAAGAGAAAGTAAAGAAGTGAACTTTACTTTAGACTCTTGGGGTGGAGGCAACAATTGCACCTAATGGTCCCATCCTTTACCCATATCCCTGCCTATTCATCTGCACAATCCATTCTGAGATAGTGTCTTTATCACATATGAGTAATGCTGCTTTAAAAAGGGAGTAAAGCACTCTAAAATTATAGTACTATAGTACTATATATGTTTGATTTTGGTCTCAAAGGTATGAAGTTGCTAAATGTATTTTAGATATAAAACCCTGAGCTAAAATACCTTTCCGAAGGGACGATAGGATTCAGAAAAGGGAAGATAGTTTTGATGAGGAGTGAAATTATATTACTAGAAAATCAGTATAAAATCAATATTAGCTATAGAGTATTTAAATATTTTTAGAGGAATAACAAATTCACAAAACTACTATATTCAACAGTAAAGTCATGTGCATTTGAACTGAACTTCAAAATCATACATTGACCAACACTGGCCTCTAGGAAGGCATAAAGAAAATGACCCTCTCGTCAATTGTCCTCTATAGGAATTTGTATTCAGAAGTGTAGTGTCTTTGATTATGGAAGTTTCATTTTGCTTACAGTTTTTCATAGATTTTTTTTCTCCCTCACTCTGCCTAATCTTTTTTAAAACCATTTAATGTAATGTTTCACATATACATGTTACCAAATCTGATGGTCATAAATTGCAGCGGCTGTGTGAAGATAATAATAATAAGAATAAGAATAGAGTTTAATTTATATTTCCCACCTCTCCAAAGACTGAGGCAGGATTACAGCAATAAAATAATACAAGGTAATACAAATGGTTCAAAATATTAATATGAACAATAAAACACTAACCTTTCTTTTGTCTGTGCTGACTCTACTGACACCATTCAATTTGATTTGTTCTAACATTACAAGAGAAGGAGAAAAAAGGTCCCTACAATCACTCCACATTCTTGCTCCCTGCTCTTTTTCTTGAAACTAAAACATCCAAATAAGCTCACGTTACTTTAGCCTCTTGATCCTTTGCTTTCTCTTTTATGTACCTGCTGCAGCCCTATATTCTGAGTATCTTGCAGATCTTAATGGTGCAGTGGTCTCTCTAACAATGCTTAGGGAAAGTATTCCACACCATAGCAGTTGTTCATAGCTGCTGTGGCTAGTTCATCCCATGGGGCCAGCCTTCCAGTTATAACTCTCTCCATACTTAACAAGACTGATCCTTATTTGAGAAACACCTTCTGCCACTGGGTATAACTTCCCAGAGCTTGTGTTCTGCTGTCATACTCTTCAGAAATGGGGTATCATCTCTACCCCATGAAGTAGCAGAATAGGATTTATGGATGTCTAACATCACAGCCTTTAAAGAAAAAAAGTCCTAGACAAAATCTCACCAGTCTGTCCCTATTTGTGGCTACCTTATACTAAATAGTGAACCAGGTCCACTATGACTGACATTGTCTTTCCAAGGTCTCAAGTCCTTCCTTTTAAAAGAAAAAAAAAAGTGGAGATTCACAGAAAATGAATCTTCAGCATGTGAAGCAAATGCTGTGCCACTGAGCTATTGATATTCTCTGTGTTTCTGTTTGTTTATTCATTTTGTTGCACTTGTATTAAGATTGTGCCCTGACTATCTTTCAGGAATCCCTGTGGCCCTACTTATTTGGAATGATTATTGTTCCATCAGTCCTCCAGATTGGGATCTTGCCCTTTCTTCCAGAAAGCCCTCGCTTTCTTTTGCTTGAAAAACATGACACAAAAGCAGCAGAGAAAGGTACTCCGCTATCATTTTTCATCATGATTGTATTTTCATTTCATATTTCATGAAGCTTAAAAAATAAGGATATTGGTGAAGGTACAAATGTGCCTTTGTTTTGCAGCATTTTTAATGCCAGGAGTGCAGGATATAAAAATTACATGATTAAGCGAAAACTATCAGTAATGATGACCAGCATCACACTTCATGCAGTTCTCTCTCTGTTGTAAGGTAGCCTATTAACTATTTTGTGTGTGCATGAGTATGTAAGCACATGGACATGTGTGTGTGTGTGTATTTTTTTGGAACTCCATTCAATTTTTAGTGGATCAGACTTGTCACAATCTGTTTCTAGCATGCTGATATGCTTCATTCCAAACTAAACAGTGAAGGTGGTTAGGCTGCCCCACACAAACTCACTATCTTCTGTTTCAGGGTCAGAATGATATGGCAAAGCCAATGTTGAAGATTGCTGGAAGTTACAGTTAAAGGACATGTGGACATCTGCATGGTTTCTACCCTGTTCTTTATGCATACCCATATGTGAATCTAGTAGTGAGATAATCTGCCATTAGAAAGAAGGGAGTTGTTTGCCTCATGGAAGTTTCTGAAGTAAATTTGCTGGATACCTGAACTTGCATGCTTCAATGGCTCATCATCTATGCATTTAGCATGGCAAGTAAAAGGTTGACCTGAAAGGGCTATGACACTCATACAGGGAGAGCATCCAGGCATGCGTACAACATGTTTTTCACATAATGTGCTGAAAACGTAAATGTTGAGAGGATAAGTGCAACAAGACTTATTATTATTATTATTATTATTAGTAGTAGTAGTAGTAGTAGTACCCCGCTCTTCAGCTAAGACTATCAGAGCAGCTTACAATTTGTTAATTAGACATTTCCCTGCCCTCAGGCTTACAATCTAAAAAAAGACGAGACACAAAAAGAGAAGGGAATGACAGTAGGGAAGGGGAAAAGTCCAGCAGGTCTGCTCTCCCTCGGAGGCCTGTTGGAGCTGGCTTGTCTTTCTCTCTTTCAAGATGATGGATAGAAGGAGGGTTCTTCTTCTTTTCAGGCAAAGCCTGGTGGAGCTGGCTTGCCTTTCTCTCCTTCAAGATGGTGGATAGAAGGAGGGCTCTTCTTCTTTTCAGGCAAGGCCATGGTCCACACATACTGTTCAGAGTATGAAACATTCTCAGGTTCATTCTCTGGAAATTGCATATTGATTTTCCAGACTAACGCAGCTATGTCTTTGAATTTAAGTTCCTCATAGGGCATGGTTTCTAGGCCCTTCACCATTTTAGTTGTCCATTTGAAATGTGGTGCTGGAGGAGACTTCTGTGTATACTGTGGACTGCCAAAAACAAACAAACAAACATATACTGTATATACTTATGTATAAGTCAAGAAATTTTAATCAAAAAATTGACCCAAAAAACTATGGGTCAATGTAGGTACTTTGCTTTAACTGTTATTTTGAAAAAAGGAACCATTCCCTGGTGAAAGGCAAGAGTGTCATCTGTCCTAGAAGCACTGCCCTCCCCTCTATTCTCTCATCCAGCCATCCTTTAGTCTGACCACAGTTCTGCCTGCTAGAATTTTCTCTTTGGGATTGTTCTCCTTTCCTTCATCCTTTAGATCCTTTGTTATATGCTCTTACATTGTACTCTCGACCTATCCATGGGTCACATCAAAATCCATCATTTTGGCCCCAAAATCTGCCATCAACTTATACATGAGGTTGACTTATAGTCAAGTAAATGTGTCTTGAGGGCAAATCAAGCCTGCGCTTTCACTAGCAAGTAAATGGACTAAGCTGAAGATATCTTATTTTTAACATATCATAAGATGACATGGCATAAGGACAGGTTAGTAGAGATCTAATCTGATTGGTAAGGATATAAAACTAGCCCAGAAGAACAGTAGACTGACCAAATGTCAGCCTCCCACATATAAAGACAGCTGTCCATGACAGCTTTAATGTCAATAACACCATTTCTGGCTAGTAATTATCTCTTTCCTAGATAAATGTGCATATAGCAATACCTGAGTGTTTATCCACAGATGAGCATTTAATGTTCTTCTGTGGTTTAAATATAAAAAATGCCTGCTAGGGAAGTGCAGAAGATATTTCCTCTATTGTTAACTGTAGAGATGACTACTGGGAAAAAGCAGATGGAATATGTGCTTGGATACCTTCATAGTAAGATTAACATTGCCTTGGAATATAATGTGCCTAGATGGAGAGAATATGTTTATCTATCTATGGCCCAGGACAGACCGCCCCAAAAGAGCAGCCTGCTAGCGGCTTATGTTCATCTGCAGCCCCCAAATGGTGCGCTGTCACTGCAGAAGAAAAAGAACCCAGTATTTCCAGGTTCTTTTTTGGGTGCCGCAATGGCATTGCGAGTGCGCCACTGGCACACTAGCAATGTAAGTGACATGCAGCA
>NC_056526.1:97113889-97145107 GCF_019175285.1 Sceloporus undulatus
CCATGCAGACACTGCACAGCACTTATGTCACAATGGCAGCACCCATATGGATGGGACGCCGCCATTATTACGCCGCCACTGCATACTAGGGTTAGGGACCATGCAGTTGCCGCGTGGTCCCTAGCCCTAGTATCAATGTTGGCATGCCACTTGTTGGCGGTGTGTACCAGACCTATGCCTGCAAAGAATAAAATAGCTTTAAAAATGTTGCGAGAGCCTGCTCATTCTCCCATGTGAATAATCTATGATTCCAATACTTAAATGCTTAGTGTTGGTGATAACAGTGCCTGTTTGGATTTTTTTGTGGCTCATGACTTGAAAGCCCAGTCAACCACTGTCTTCCACACAGATACAGATTAGCTGACAAATGACAAAGAACCTGAGACTAAAGAGAAAGAGGTGGGAAACTATGTCTATTTCAGTTTCTTGCATATTAAATAGAGATTTGATATAACTAATGCCAATTTATGCCAACAGTAACTATTTGCATTATAAACAAGTGTATCAATTCTGTTTTTACAGCATTTCAGACCTTCCTTGGGAAAACTGATGTGTCATATGAAATAGAAGAAGTTCTGGAAGAAAGTCGAGTGCAGAGAAACATCCAAGTAGCTTCAATATTTCAGCTGTTATGTGATGGGAGTAAGCGATGGCAGATACTAACTGTAGTTGTAACCATGGCCTGCTACCAGCTCTGTGGCCTCAATGCTGTAAGTAGTCATATTACTGAGGTGATGAACTTTTCAATAATTATGATAAATATCTCTTAGAGAAGATTTATGCTAACCTTTGCTCTAATGTTTGTAGAACTTGAGAATATTTAAAAAATATTTTTGATGATAACTCATCTGAGGTTAAAGGTACATATGATATTAATCATATGGCTGGCTCCTGAGTACCACAAGCAAAACATTTATCCCATGCAAATAGCAGGTTTAAGATCTGCAACCTCTTCCAGGACTGTAGCAGGTGGTAAAATATACCGAACCACCCATGCCAAGGTCTTAATATCAATATGGCTCCCTCTCCTGGCTGTTTCTGAAAGGAAAATGATACACTCATGGGCAAACCATGTAATTAATGCCATTATAATAGAAAGATTTTAGGGGGGAAAATAATGTTTTATTGTTCTGACCATCCACCAAATCACACCTCTTCTCCTGAAATTGGGGTGTTGCTTTGGATGGTCATTGCTGTACAACTTCTCAGCAATATCAGCCTCCCTTTCACACATCCAGTTTGGGCAGACTGACAGTTGGAATGGTTCCCTACAGTAGCATCTTCAAGCTCAGTGCTTCTACACTCCAAAAGGCATGTATTGAAGATTATTTTGAATAATGGAGCTATATTGGAATATACAGAATGCAATGCAATATACAGAAACTAGGCTGCCAGCTGATTCAGATAAAATATGATCGTCATTAACAAACTACACCGATGACTGTAGGCTAATTGTACTGAGGGCCACATTCAGTACTGTAGATCCTTATAGCAATAGGCTAATATGTTTATTAACTGATCTTTTTCAGCCAATATGTTTTATCAACTATAGGTGAGGTCCAAAATAATATGATTATGCCACTTTGGTACATGCGGTAGTCATTTACATGCTGTGGTGCCTATATAGCTTTGGCTTTTATTTGGAGAATCTAAGGAACTGGTAGCAGTACAGGATAGGCTGGCAAGCTTGACGTTGCCATAGCCAGGTTCTGGTCCTGCAACTTTCATTTTTATTAAAAAAAATATTTCTACATAACTAGGGTCCTCAGAGTTGCTTAAAACTATTTTTAAAATATAGTAAAATAAAAATTAAACAACCAACTAAACAACAACTCTAACAGGAGTACCAGCATGTAATTAAACAAAATATTTCAAAGTGGCAGAGAAAGAATGCAATATGAAAGTAAACTGAAATGCACTCTTAAAAATACATTGTCATTCTCTATGTTTTTACTCTCTATCCAAAAATGTTCAAAGAGGAGAAGAGCCAAACCTCCACTATATGGTCACTGCTGATGAGAAGTACAAGGTAGCTAGCTGTAAAGGGGCTTCTCTTGATGACCTCAGTTTCTGGGTAATTTTATATGGTGCAAGATCATTGTTCATTGAATTTGGTCTCAAATTATATATATGTATACAGTGTGTGTGTGTGTCTTTTAGCCAGTAGTTCTGTGAACTGCTGATGTCCATGCTGTTGCTCACTGGTGAGCACTGGTCAATTAGCCAGTATGCTCTACTTTGTTGCAGTATAAAAGTTCCCTTTACTGTGACTACATTGACAAGGTAGACCCAGTACACAACATTTGCTCAGTTTGTGCAACCTGGATAAACTGGGACATTTCCTATACACTTCAAAATATGCAAAACACACTCTTTTCTCATTGAGATTGGCATCTATCTAGGAAATTACAATAACTGAAACACCCTGAATGGATCCACTTCACTTCTGAATAAGTTGTTTGAGCTGATGGTATGGCTACATCCAATTAAGGCATAACTTGAAAATCAGTTGGTATGATGGATGCAGTTATATTTAAAAAGGAAAACATGCCCCTTCCAAAGCATTTCATTATTGCTTGCCAAGGACAAATAGTAGCATTTCCAGCATCACTGTAAGAGTTAATTAGATGCTACTGATAAACTTTCAATGTTTCCTGAGAATAAGATGAAAAATAAATAGTGCTGTAGCTTCAATAAACCTAAAAAGACACCACACAAAGAGTATAGCTTTCCGCTAACTGCTGGATTTCAGTACTAATGACAGTCTTCTTCTGTTCCTTGTTGCAGATATTTTACTGAAAAAAAGACATGGAATTATCTTGTCACCTACTCTTTTTAGAATAGCTCTACTTATAATTATACTTCACAAGTGATAGGAAAATGGCATACACACTGAAATAAACTAGTTTCTGCTAAGTTCTGTGCTTGAGAAACTGGAAGAAGAAGAAGAAGAAGAATAGAAAAGGAGTAGTTTTAATTAATTGTAGGACATATCCATCCCATAAAAGGCCAGTATATACACAACACTGATATCTTGTGGTCTGTGTGTTGTCCAATTAAAACCAGTAATAAAATACAAAGAAATTCCAAGAAATCAATGGTTCTGAGCAAACAGATATCAGAGATTTTTTTAAAAAAAACCTGATAAAAACAAACACCAGCTTAGAGAAAACACCCTTCTCATATTGTAAAACACATCCAAAGAGACTGACAACCAAACTTCCTTCCTTTTATTCTCCCAACTCCTGTGCTTCCCTAACCCTGTTTTGGAGTCCACTTCTCTCCCTAGTCCCACATCCCAGCAGGCTTCCTCCAAGCCCCTTGTGCCCATTACTCCATGGTTCCCTCTTCCAATTTTCCAGATAGAAGCTTGTTACCTTTTTATGAGCAGCCTGGGGAGCTTTCAAGCCAGATTTCCCACATACTTTGTAATACTTAAGAGTTCCTTCAGGGTGTTCATTGAAAATAGTGATGGCATCAACTAGAGACTCTCATAGGATATTCAGATGTTGTTGTTTATAATCTCACTCACACATTCCGATTTTGTTGTTCATGCTATTTTTTTTTAATTGAAACCACATCTATACACATCTCTGTGAGTTTGAATAAAGATAGAGTCAATGATGCAGATGTATTCAAAATACGTCCAAGGCATGCAGAGTTTCATCCCAGTTCATCCTAGGTCAGTTTGCATCAGTTATTCACACCGCCGACAATTTTAGGAATGGTCAGAAAAAACCCCAAGATTGATCGTCCCAGGTTAAATAGGTTTTTTGGCAGCTCGGAGCATTTGAAATGCATGTGAATAACAAAGATTCAACTCACATTTTACTGGGATTATTTTCACCAACTGAATAAAACCTGAGTTTGGATGAAACACAGCCACTTGGAAGAAAAATTAGTTTTAAAAACATTAGAATGGAAGAGGTAGATGACTTAGCAAACACCAGAGGGAGTGCCCAGGGATGGACCGGAGCTCACAGGAACCACACTGACTCCTGGTGCAAAACTATTATCTGGGCATATATATTGATGCAGTTTTATTTCTTGTGATTCTTTAGTATGAGTTATACAACATTGTTTTTAATTCAGTTATTTATACAAAAGATACAATTAGAATTTTTAACCAGGTATTAAAGCAGTTATGGATTTTAAACCTGATTTATTGAAGTACTCTGTCCAAAGTAATTGGAGCATAGGATTGCTGTCTTAAGTGTCACTGACATTTATTCACACATAAGGATGTGTCAGCTTGGGTTGGATTGTGGCCCAAGAGCTAGATGCTCAACAAAATAGCTTACATCCCTTGGCCAGCCCATCATTACTCAGGCATCAAATATATGTAGATATAAATTATAATTAGTTGCTGGAAGATCTTTTTTGAAATCAAGTAATTGGAAATGGCTTCTTGTTACAGATTTGGTTCTACACAAATGACATCTTCAAAGGTGCTGGACTAAGTGCAGAAATGATTCCTTATGTTACCTTAAGCACAGGAGCTGTTGAGATTTTGGCTGCTGTTTCCTCAGTAAGTACAATAAGTTTTGTATCCACTGTGCGACCAAAGAAATAATCCAAAATCCAGGACATGATCTATTTCCGTCCCCTTTGGGTTTGATATGATATTCTTAGATAACATGCAGAGAGAACAGCTACATTTTATACACTGGCTTAGCTATTCTTAGAGCTTTCCTTTGTCCCTTAGTTGTATTCTTTGTATCTTAGTTGATGTTACCACACAAGTAAAGAAAATCACGGTTATCTTTGATAGAGAGGCAGGATACAAATAAAAAATATTTTATTATTATTATATTCCATAACATAGTAAGCCTCAATCAAGAAAATAGCTGGCTTTCACTAGTAACAACTAGTTTCCTTTATGTATATGTAACATTAATGTTAAGTACATTTGAGACCCATTTATTTTATTTCAAGTGGAGAAGATGCTTAACTATGTCCCACTGAAATGAATGGCACTGCACTGAACAGATTGAGACTTACTTCCATGAAAAAAATGCATAACATGCATAGTCTTGCATTGTAAAAGTGCAGGATCATGCCAGTAGACACACAGATTACAAAATGTACATAATCAAACAAAACTACTCTCATTACTGCTTTTTCTGTCCAAGAAAGAAAAAGAGCCTAACTTCACACCTTTGAACTCAGTAGGACAATTTTTGAGTAAAACTGTTTTACTCAAACAGTCTTGAAAAATATAATGCTTGCTACCAATAAATTGTAAAATTGGTAAAAGTGAAGAAGGCTGGGCAAAGCAAAAACTGAAATTGATTCCACTGATTGCATCAGTTTGGTAATTCTGTCCAAGCAGACAATTCTGCTGCTTTGTCATCTTTGCTTTCATACATGGCTCTGTCAGAAGACAAGTTCACATAGCAGCAAAGCAGAAAATGAAATGTAAGGTCATAAACAATAACAGAGAGACAGAATACAGGGGCTACACAGATTAACTCCATTTTTGATAAGTAATAGCTTAATAGCAAAAAAATGAGCTGGGATATCACTGGTTCAAATGTAACCTGAACTAAAACCTGAATAGGCACCTTTACATTGTTTTCCCAGCCTTACTTCTGCTGTTTGTAAGAGGCAGAAGATGATAATACTGTCCTGAAATACAGAGCTGTAGGGATGGTGACTATGATTCTGGCTATATCTACACTGCAGAAATATTGCAGTTTGACTCCACTTTAACTGCATGTATATAGAACTTATAGTCACCCACATTGAAGCATCTAAATGTGAATATCAGTGAGACTTCCTAAGCTTCATTCAGTTGAAAGAAGTACAACAAAATGTTAAGCTTGAAAAGTCCCCAGTAGGAAATTACTGATGTATCTAAGAGAATCAAGAGTGCTGTACTCCTGCTTAGTACAACTGAAGTTTGTAATTCCCTATCACAGAACTTGGCAGCTCATGGGGCTTTCTTGAATAAAGGACAAGTGTTGCAACATAAGATGTCTTGTTCAGCTTGGATCATAACCTAAAACAGTGAAGACCCTCACCTTCTTGCCTCATAGCCTTATGGTATCTGCCTTAACAGTAATGGTGGTAGAGGAAATGAACATTTGTGGAGCCAAGTGGCTTCCTTTTCGGTGTCAGAGTTTGGAATCTCACAGGAATAGGGTTTTTTTTTTTGGGGGGGGGGGGGTTGGACTATGAGGCTGTGTTCTAGAACAGTTTTGTCCTGATGTTTCACCAGTGTTGGCTGGCATCTTCAGAGAATACTGGCATGGAAGAGAGTGAGGTATATATACTGTTGGTTGAGTGGAAGTGATTTACATGTTAATCTGTGTATTGTCCTGGTTTTGAATGCCAAGGCCTCAGGGTGTCTATTTAATTAATGATCCATTGTCTGCTGAGAAAACCCACTGACCCTGGGTGGTTTTCATAAGCATTTGCTGGATCTTGATTTTGCTGTTTTTCAGGACTGGTAGCCAAACTATGGCCCATTACAGACGGGCCTTAAAGTACGTGCTGAGCACATACTAGGGTTAGGAAACGGCGACGCTTCCGCACCCCCCCAACCCTAGTACGTGCTCAGCACGTACAAAATGGCGGCGCAGTTGTTATGTAGTGGGGCCGCGCGAGGGTGCTTAGTGCGCCCTTTCCGTGCCCCCAGAAGGAGCTCCTTCCAGGTTTGCTTCGCTGGGTGCAGCCGTCAGATAGCTGCGCCCAGCAATGCAGAGAAGAAAGGGGCCAAGCGGCCCCTTTCTCCTCCTCCCCGCCACCATCGGGTGTCCTCGGGGCTTGAAGCTCTAAGGACACCCTTTTCCAGGCCGCGGGGACGTGGCCTTTTGCCCCTTCCTCGCAGCCCGGAAAGCAGCGGATCGGGGCCTCAGAGGCTGCCGTTGTGGCAGCTGAGGCCCCAATACACCAGGGAAAGGAACGCCTACAGGCCGCCTCAAAGGGGCAGTCTGTAACACGTCTTTGTTTACTTAGTCTTTTCTTCCCTATTGAAGTTGTCCGGGTGTTTATGGATTTCAACGGCTTCCCTGGGCATTCTGACCTGATAGTTATTGGCATGGTCCAGAATTTCAGTGTTTCATACAGCATTTTATGCCCAAGATGGTTTATAATGTGTTCTGCTACTGCTGATTTTTCTGGCTGACCCTGTCTGCAGTGTCTCCCATGTTCCTTGATTTGTGTTTGAATACTGCGTTTGATGGTCCCTATGTAGACTTGTCCGCAGCTGCACAGTATGCAGAAACTTCCTGTGGCTGTGAGAGGGTCTCTCCTGTCCTTCGCTAAGTGCAGCATTTGCTGGATTTTCTTGGTCAGTTTGTAGATCATTTGGAGGTTGTGTTTCCTCACCACTTTCCCTATTCTGTCTATGACTCCTTTGATGTATTGTAAAAATATCTTCCCTTTGGTAATTGTTTGTCTTCACTCCTATGGGTTTTTCTGGGTCTGACAGCCCTGGGTCTGAGCTGGAATAACCTTTAGTCTGTAGAGCCCAGTCCAGGTGCTTCAATTCATCTTCCAAGAAGTGGAGTTCACAGATCCTTTTTGCCCAGTCTACCAGTGTTTTTATTGTGCTTCTTTTTTGTCTTGGGTGATGGTTGGGGTTTTTGTGTAGGTATTTGTCTGTGTGTGTAGGTTTTCTATATGCTGTGTGGCTCAAATATTGGTTTGGTTTGCCGATGACCAGGACATCCAAGAATGGCAATGTTCCTTCCTTTTCTTTTTCCATCGTGAATTGGATGTTTGGAATGTTGCTATTGTAAAATGCTGTCATCATGTCAGATAAAAGTTAGGGTAACTTCTTTGTTTTGTGTGTTCCACTTTGTCATTTGTCTTTGTAAAAATGATTGTACTATGACTCATTCAGTGTCCTTGGAAATCCCTGAGGATCATGAACCCCTATTGCCTTTGGATAGGAGTTACAAGAGCTGACAACATAAATCCACCACTGTTTTTGTGAGTAAAAAGCTAACATTTATTTATTTTTCTTCAGGGCTTGGTGATAGAGCGAGTTGGACGCAGACCTCTTCTGATTGGCGGATTTGGCTTGATGGTTCTCTTCTTCGTAATACTGACTGTGTGCATGACCTTACAGGTAGGCAAGATTTTTCTGTTCTGCTTTCTTTGAAACATGAGACCATTCTTTTCACTGATTCTGTACTAATGTATGATCTTTAATATGTAACTATGGCCTGTTACAGACTGCCAAAATAAAGCTGCTTCGGGTCTCTTTGGAGGTATGTTATTTAAATGATGCATGGGTCCTAAGAGTCCGGAGGTCACGCCAAAGACACACTCCATTCCTAAGCACTGGAGTGCAGCTTTGGTGCAGCTTCTGGATTCTTAGGATGCATGCATCATTTAAACAGCATACCTCCAAAGAGAACCAAAGCAACTTTATTTTGGCAGTCTGTAACAGGCCTAAGAATTTATATTAGTGGGCTAACTATGAATGTATTACACTTCCCAGTTTTGTTTTGTTTTCCTCATTTATTTATTATGTTTAGACAGGAAACATCCAACAACTCCTCCTTCAAATTGTTTTTGCCATTTACAAAATGTGCAGTGAAACAGTTAGGAGATAAAGTATTAAGAATTATTTAGCACATGGCAGAACTAAGTGGAAGTCCCTTTAATCTCTACTTTGTTCGTCTTTTGTTGATGTAAATTATTGTACACTTCCTTTTGTTCCAGGAGGCTTTTCTCAAATGGATGACAGCTAAAATTCTGACAGGTTAGAACAGCCTACTTGGGTGAACTTTCAGCACATTGCATTTCTGCAGGCAAAGTCATGATCTCCATTCCTCACACAAAGGTTAAAACATATTTTCCATGATCATCAGAGTGGAAGCAAGAGTTGCTTTGAGTAGTGTGCAGACCTGCTTATAGCTGGCCTGTGAGTCAGAACTTAGATATAACATGTTGCCTGAGTCAAACCATGTGTCCAGGTAGCCCAGTGCTATCTATGCCAGCAAGCTGCAGCTGCCAGGCTTCTTACATTGCCTACAGTCTTTTGAAACCAAAGAAGATAAGAAATGAAGATGAAAGCTGGCATCCTGTTAGACAGTTACAATGTTGTAAACTCAGCCTACAACCTTGTAACTGTTTTGTATTGCCAATTACAGTTGTGGCACTAATGCTGTGACCTCAAATGTCCCAAGATTGACCTTAGAAACCACTCAGCCCTCCAAAATGACAAGGTCTGTGATGCTGGCAAGCAAAGCACTGCAGGATAATATGGCCAGCTCCTTCCTACTAGCTAGTGATGGGGGCCCATTGCAACTCTTGCTTACACTGTCACTTACACTGGCTATTCTGCAGTGCCCCACTCGCCAACACCATAGAGGTCTATGGCTGGGAAAAGCTGACTGGCTTTTAATATGGGTTTCAAGGGTAAGATCAGGAGATGGCTGTGATGCAGGATTTTGACCAGGAGCTTGTACGTGCACATTATGTGTTTCATAACTCACAAATCTTCTCCAGATGTGGTTACTGACTTCTTCAAAAGAACTATTCCACAACTGAGGGATATTTTACTAGCTACCGATACAAAAGTATTTCCCAGATACTTTGCAGTACATTTTATAATATGCTGAAGTAAGGGTTGAATTGGTAATTGATTCAAGTGGAGCTGTGTCAAAAATTCTGTCACATTTGCAGAGCATCGTGTGGTGCCTTAACAAGTAATATGTTTTATTTGTCATAAGTATTCATGGTGTCTGTTGTTTTGTTTTTAAATTAAATTGCTTTTAAATTTTTATTGTAAAGTTTTTAAACAATTTTATTTGTGAGTCACTTTGGGTCCCTTTCTGGGAGAAGGGCAACACAGAAATGAAAAGAAATAAATAAATGTGGAGTTGGGTTTTTTTCTGCAACAAATTAGTTATATATTAGCTACCCTTTTGAAAACTCATCACATGTGCAGTAGCAGAAGAAAAGAATGCTTTACTGTAAAAGGAATAGATATAATTTTCTATGGGAAATTGTATTATTCCCCCCATCCATATATTATGGAATGAAGGCTTTGGCTTGGAAGTGCTTTTATAATTCTGTAGCCAAGAAGTAACATTGTCTTTATTCCCAGTTCATATTTACTATAAGGTAAATATGAGTTTCAAAATGAGTTTCAGTACCAGCCGGTACAGTACAAAGACAAGGTCAAAAGACAGTGTTGATCATTTATCACATTAGGCAGGTGGGAATCATAAGACCTAAAGCAGAAAACATTGCAAAATACAGGCTGAAGAACAGGTAACTGTTGAAGGCAGAGTAGCTCTCCTTCCAGTGAGTTGCTTAGTTTTATGAATACAGTTTGTAAAAGAGTTATAGAGATCCAGCCAGACCTCTGATCTTTCTCCAAGTCACTAGATCCCAAGGAACTACATTTCTAGCTTGGTTGTTGCTATAGATGGTACAGCAATATATAGTAAAGACTGGACTGGCACCTTCAACTGTCTCAATCAGGCAGGGAATCAAATGTCTATGCTCTGTTGTCTGAGTTCCTTGTTAGAGAACGTTGGTGTAATAGTCCATATGTGCAATCTTTATTGCTTCTTTCTTATGGAAGCAAGTTGTGAGTTCAAGCTACAATGCTTAATGATATAGACTGGGCTTATTTGCTAGCAAATGACATTGTTATTAACATTGTCTAAATGTATTAGTGAAGATATATCATCCTGAGCATGTTTGTGTGCTAGCACAGAAACTGCCTTAAAAGCCTTAAAAGCCTCATATCCTTGCAGAATGAGTTATTATGGCAACTATGAAGTTCATTTTTATGTACACTCTTGTCTACCTTTTCATGATTGACTGTAGACTACAGAAAACCTGTGATGTTCTTTGCATTTACTACAAACAGTATCTAATGTGCACTTTACACATTAATAACAACAATACTCCCCTTTTATTTTTTAGGATCAGGCAGTTTGGCTTCGGTACCTCAGTATAGTCTGCATTCTTGCAATAATTGCATCATTTTGCATTGGACCAGGTAATTATCCCCCTCTCCCCAAATGCATTTGTTAAGTGAATACTCAGCTATTCAGGCTAAAATAATGATTTCAGTAGCCTTTCTCTCATAACTAAATGGTCTACATATTTCCTGTTGTTGCTCATGATATTGATCATGTGGGGAATGGAAAACAGGAAAAATTGAGAAAATAGTGTTTATAATGCTGACTTGATGTATTCTGTATAATAGAAATGTTCATCTTTCCTGTTGCTCTCTGAATACCAGGAGGTCACTGCTAATCTTGAATGGTCACTGATTTAACTCTAATCTTATAGTGTTGATAAAAAGGTTACAGTATAGTTGTACAATAAAAGTTTTTTCCCCCAAGAGAAGCATTCTGATAGTGAGACATAGATTTTCTCTTAAAGTGCACTCACAGCGCATTTAGTTAGAGCCCAACTCAAAGTCAGGCACACTGTAGTTTCCTTGATTTCAATAGATCTTGAATGTACTTATTTTGCTGCATTGGGATCTTTGTACATAATCCATTGTAAAGTAGTCTTACATACTGAACTTAATGAGATCTACATTCTGCTAACATTATTACTGGTGTGAGTGTAAAACTCATACAGAAGGTGCGGGAATAAAACAAAAGAGGACAACTCTCACTAAGTCCACTGAGGGAAAATCAGACATTTAATGGCTATAAACATTTTATCACATTCTAGTATATGGTGTGGTAAGATTCTCCTTACCACTTGGCAAAACATAACTTTGAGTTAAAAATCTTAAGTAGAGGAAGTGATATCCTGAAATTGGGTGTTAATAGAAGAAAGGTAGCCTACTTCTTCCAGCATGATCCTCCTTGATTTTGAAGATGGCAGCAGCAAAAATTGTTCTTTTTTTAGTCTTTTTTATTGTGGCAACAGCAAAGCTCCATTCCCTGCATTTTCTCCCCCTCAGATGTTTCTGGAATGAGACAGTATGGATCCATCACTCCAAGGAAGTAGTCTAGGCACAAATGGCAGTCAACATTTTCACCTTACCTAACCCATATAGATGAAACATTCTGTCATCCTGTGCCACACATCCTTTCACAATGTTTGAGTGCTGATATGTGATACGCAGCTTTGCTGACTGATAAATAACGTAAAGCAAGCATTCCAGAATCTAACTAAACACACAGTCTTATCAGTGAAGAATACAAAGTGCTATGGAATTACACTGTTACTTCTTCTTCCAGAGGCATTGTGGAAGATCAATGCACAATCATTCCTGAAGAGCTCTAGTATGAAAAAGGAACGTAGTGTTACTTAAATTTATATTCATAAAGCTTTATGTTATTAGTTGGTATGCTGCTGTTCAGAGATTTGTTTGTTTGCTTGCTTATTGTTTTAATTTTGATTTAGTGAGTTTATATTTTGGCTCAGAGTGCCCCATATATGGTAAAATTTGCAAGATGCTAAGAATTTCTTTCACAGCTAGATCTCACTATTATTATTATTATTATTATTATTATTATTATTATTATTATTATTATGCTTTATTTCTATAGTGCTGTACATAGCGCTGTACATACAAACAATAAAATAGATAAAGTAAACCTGTGACAGAGATGGTGAGCTAAAATAGGATAATATGGTCTTTTCTGATCAGGAAGATGTTTATTAATGATTCTTGACTACTTCTTTACAGGTGGGATCCCATTTGTCCTAACTGGGGAGTTCTTTCAACAGTCTCAAAAGCCAGCTGCATTTATGATTGCTGGGATAATCAACTGGCTGTCCAACTTTATAGTTGGACTTGTTTTCCCTTTCATCCAGGTATGAACTCTGAATTATATAAGATAGAATGAATGCTGGAATGGTAAAACCCAGAAAATGATAAAATAAGGTTCATGGTGGAATGATTTGTTGTATATTAATTACTGTGTTATAACATAAATACTTTAATTACACGGAACCTCGACATAAGGAGAATTATAGGCCTGTTACAGACTGCCAAAATAAAGCTGCTTCGGATCTCTTTGAAGGTATGCTGTTTAAATGATGCATGCATCCTAAGAATCTGGAAGCTGCACCAAAGCTGCACTCCAGTGCTTAGGAATGGACCTCCGGACTCTTAGGCCCCATGCATCATTTAAACAGCATACCTCCAAAGAGACCCCAAGCAGCTTTATTTTGGCAGTCTGGAACAGACCATAGTGTTAAAGTGTATTAAATGTAAGTTAGCTTCATTATGAAAGGGTATATTTTATACCCTGAATGCATAGCTTGGAATTTACTTATTAACCTACTGAGTCACTGATTTTTCTAGTGCTTTCTCCAAACTTCATAGATTCCCCAAATAATACTGAAATTTAAAATATGTTTTAGTTAATCGTTGTTAACTGCCCTTGAGTCAGCCCCAACTCATGGCAACCTTGTGGATGAGACATCTCCAAGACCCCCTATCCTCCACTGCTCTGCTTGTCTTGTAGATTCATGCCTGTAACCTCTTTAATTGAGTCTAGCCATCTGCTGTATGGTCTTCCTGTCTTTTTATTGCTCTCCACCCTTCCCAGCATAATTGTCTTTTCATGTCAGTCATACCTTCTCATGATGTGGCCAAAGTACAATAGCCTCATCATCAAGATGCCTCCTTTTTTATTACATTTCCAACAGTAAGAAACGCCGTGTTTAGCCAATCTAGCAATCTTAATTGGGATCAAGTACCACCTAAAAATAACTTATAATAGTTTTCTCTTAATTTAACACATTTATTTTCTTTAAATTATGTTGAGACATTGTTCAGATCACATTTTGGGATGATAACTGGTTTTGTTTTCTTCTTCAACTTTACACTTAGTTTTTTATACAGTCAGCACCTGGTCTAGTTTTGGCCACAAGAATAGAACTTCTCCATCTTCTGCTTCCAATTATTTAGAATGTCAGATTTTTGTATTGACCAAGTGGTGATGTTCATTTATAAAGTCCCCTCTCTGGTTGTATGAAGAAGGTATTTGTGATGAATAGATCATTAGACTCACATAATTCTATTTGTCACTTTCCTGCCTCATTTCTTGTGCCTAGTCCAAATCTTCCTACAGTTGTTTTTTCTTTTTTGCTTCCTACTTTAGCATCCCAACCTCCCATCATTATCAAGTAGTCCTGTTTTGGTGTGTTGTCAGTTTCTTTCTGAACCCCATCATACAATCTCTCAATATCTTCTTACTCTGCCTCTATGGTGTATGAATATACTTGGATAATGGTAATATTTATGGGCTTTCCCTAAAACCTTATCAACATGATTGGGTCAGACTTTGCATTGTATCCATTGACTGCTCTTGCTACATCTCTTTACTATTAAAGTCACCCTGTTTTTTCCTGTCTTTTCATTAGTCACCATTGACTAGGGAACCAATAAAGACTTGTTTTCCAAACTTATCTCCTCATAGCTGCTTTGCAGGAGGAAGGGCTGAGGAGAGAGGGCTGGACATTTAGCATCCCTGAGAAATTACAGTACTGTAGTAGCCCAAATATTTACTCTCCCATCATCTATGCATTGTTTTCCCTAGCAGATAGGGAGGGCGTACATGCTCTGATATTTACTTAAATTAAAACAAGTAAGATTTTCAGACAAAGCAGGAAAAGGCCACTTCCCTATTTCAAAAGGAACTCATTTAAAATTTCTATAGCAACATACTGCTATAATTCACTTTGACATATTAACCCAACTTTTATTCAACATGTATTCAAAATAGAAGGAGAAATATAATAAGGCACTTTTTCCATATCCTTATTTCCACTAACGTGGTACTTTTTGCAAACAATAAATGTGTAATCTTCAGTCTGTGAAGAGAAAAGAACTGATGTAATGCATCCTGATAGTACATTCCAGGGTGTCTCAGGTCTCATGAACTTGTGAACGTTTACATTTCCTTGGTATCCTTAAAGGTATATATTGCCCAGGGCAGAAAAACATGTTACCCTTTTGAGAACGGTAGCATTGTTCTTAGGGGAAAGACTACTTTGACCTTGATATTGTGGGTAGCAAAGAGACTAGCTGAATAAGAAGCTAAGGATCTAAGAGATGTGAATTCTAAAGAAAACATGTTCATTAATATATTCAGTCTTTGAAAATCTGTACAAAAAATTGAAGTAGACTTGAGACACCATGATTATACACTTTCAAGAATCAGATAAGTAAATCAGTAGTTGACATCCTTACTCACCTGACATGAAACTGTTATCATGAAGTGAACTTTGGAAAATGTTATGCTTTCTCAACAAACTGTAAAATGGGTTGAATCCCTATTAGAGCAAGAATGCAGTACGAGCCTCTATTCTATAACCTGGTGAATGTAGTGGTTACTGTAGCAATTGGGGTGTTTATAATTGTTTATCATGTTCTGTAAGCAAGTTACACACACACACACACACACACACAGAGTTTTGAAAGAAAAGCACTAATCAGCTAATAGGAATCAGAAATTTCCCTAACAGTAAGAACAGAATGTCAGTGGAAGAAATGACCTCAGGTGGTAATGTGTTCTGCTTTGCTTGAGGTAGGTAAGCAGAAATTGGCACACCATCCATCAAGGATACTCTCATTCAGGGGTTGGCAACTACTGAAGGCAGCATTACCTCTAGGAGACCTTGGAGTGCCACACCTGCTCCCTACCCCCTCCCCCAAATATTTTGCCTTGCAATGCTTCTGGGGTGCATAGGGGCATTTTCACTATGTTTTGGGTTTACACCCAAGGGAGGCACAAAATATGGTGGAAATGCACCTCACACCCTCAGTAGACATTTAAAAACATCTCAGAACAAAAAAATATTTGTGAAAATTGTTACAGACACTGTAACCCTGTGGTGGGGAGAGGGCTTCAAAATGTGATAGAAATGCCATCCATACACTTGTAGTATGCATTTGGGGGCATTCTCAAGCAAAAAGCTGGGGAGTTTTGCCAAACTTCACCCAGTCCTGTTCTACTTATATCCTGCATTGCAAAAGATTGCATTGAGCAGAGGCCTCTATGATTCTAAACACTCAGTAGCAAGTGAGCCTTGCCTTGGCACAATGTACCAAATGGCACTTAGAACTAATCAGTTTCTGCATTTTTTTGTAAGTTCATAAAGTTCATTTTGGGATGGTTTCTTCTAGGCTTTGTTCTAACACAAACAGGTAGGACAATATTTCAGAAATAATTTTGCCAGTGCTTAACCTATAATATAACCTATAATATAGTTGAAGGAGTGTGGATTGAGACTGAAATTTAATTTAATTTAATTTACATATCTTCTGCATCCAAAGCCCTAATCTCTTAACTGTGGTTCTTCATTGACAAAAGAGAAGCCCTCTGGGTATAGTTAAAGGCATTTTTCCATCAATGAAGGGAAGTATGTTGGCTCTCCAACTAATACTACTATTGGTTATGCCAGTTGGTCTGATGGAAATTGCTATTCAGAAGCATCTGGAGCAGTGGGTTCCCAACCTGTGGGTCGGGACCCTTTTGGGGATTGAATGACCCTTTCATGGGGGTCGCCTAGGACCACTGGAAAACACCTATTTAATTACTGTCATGAAGTAGCAATGAAAATAATTTCATGGGTTTGGGTCATCACAACATGAGGAAGTATATTAAAGGGTCGCGGCATTAGGAAGGTTGGGAACCACTGATCTGGAGGGATACATGTCCTATGCCCCAGCATTACATGTTGTTCATATCTCAAACTGAGATCTGTTTGTTGCCTTTATATGATTAATAATGTTGCATATTATATTTTTACTTTATGTTTTCAGGAAGGTTTGCAGACCTACTGTTTCCTCGTCTTTGCTGCTGTCTGTCTCGCTGGAGCCATTTACCTTTATTTTGTCCTGCCTGAAACAAAAAACAAGACTCTTGCTGAAATCAACCAGGCATTTGCCAAGAAGAAAGTGCCATTAGAAATTCGTGAACTGGACCATTTTGAGGACAAGAGAAAATCAAGCAAAGAACAAGAACTCAACTTGTCTTCTACTCTGGAGAACGGAGAAACCAAAAGCAGAATAGTTTAAAATTCAGTGTTTCAAACATTTTTTTTTCTTGTGCCTTGATACCATTCACTCTTTCAACCCAGACATTTTTAACCTCAGTGTGGTTGTAGGGGAAATGGTTGTGACTGGGTTTCATCTGTGGTATAAGATATGTGAGGATATAACACAAAAATTAACAAAGGCAAATAATGGAGAATAGTTCCATCTCCATAATGGAGATGTTGCTTAGTGATTCATTTTCATATATAAGAAAATTCAAAACTGATCATTGTTTGAGGTAGACAAGGAAGAGATGGTGTTCAGAGATCAATTCAGCATTTCAAATAGGAATTTGAAATCAAGCCCTTCCGTGCTGTATCTGGTAGGGAATGCTCTCTCTTGTTCTTAATGCCTCACATTCTTAGGTTTGCCACTGAGGTGCTTCATCACTCCTACTGCTGGCCTTGCTATTCCAGCCAAACAGACTTGACACTTTTGGAGGAAGAAAACTAACCATGTTGCCAAGCTGTTTTTCAAAGGTGCCTATTAAACTAGACATTATCAAATATTTTTAAATGCCACTGAAGAGACTGGATGGCCTCCTTCAACCTAGCCCTGGTTGTTTTGTTCATCTCCTTGAGTTCAGAGGATAAATGCGGCTAGCAGTTTCCTATGCAGCAAGCATACTCCAGTGTAGGAAAGAGCATACTTTTTGATCTATTCAGTGGGAGGGACTGCTGTAATTTCCACAGAAGATGTCCTGCACTTGCAGAACTACAACTGCCGTGTGCTTCCATTGTGAGAAAAGTGACTTATTATGTGCTGATGTTGCACAAACCGATTAATTAACAGCCGTTTAGCTCCTTGGGTTTAAATTTTCCAGGAATTATAGGGGGAACTATTAAAGATTGCATGCATCACATATACTATAGATTTTTCAGTTTCAGAGTCCTCATGTGAGACATTGTTTAAATCTCAGGGTTTACCAGCTTTTTCCTGGTTCTTTTTCAAATTAAATCAGGTCAAAGGAAATAAAATCTACTGTTTTAGGAGACTGGTGAAATGTCAGGAAAACTTTTCTATGAACATGGCCTCATAGCCTGACAAATCCACAAAGTTCAAGGAAAATTGTGTGAAGACAGAGCCACTTAAAACTTCAAATATCCTGAGGAAATATTAAATATACTTATTTATTATGCATGCTAGCTAGTCAACCCTGAACCCAGAAATTTTAGCATTAATGGAAAAACATTAAGGCAATAAATTTAGGTATATTTTTCTTTTCCCCATCATGAAACCTGTTCAGCCTTCTCACCCTCTGTTAATTGGGAACAATACCACCACCTGGCCAAAGCCCAAGATGGGAGCTGGGAATACACTGCAACCTTTTACTGCAGTTTTTCAGTTGTCACTTACTATGTGAACAAAAAAGATAAGAGATAAGCTAGCAGATTTAGAAGTGTCAGATACAAACTTCTCACTTACTGATATCTAGTTTGCTAAAGGGGAAGTAAGTACTCCATGTTAACCTGTTACAGCAGTAAGTCTTCAGCTTGTCAGACCTCACAGCCTTTATCTGCCCAACCTGCATTTCTTAACGTTTTGCCATATAGTCCTATGGGGCTAGTGCTGCAGTTAGGATCCACCCAGCTGAAGCCATCAGTTGAAGAGCCGCCTTGAGTCCCAATTTGGGAGAAAGGAGGAGTAAAAATAAAATTAAATAAATAAATAAAAGATCAACGTCAGAAGACACAGCGCTAGAGCATTCAGCTTCAATTGTAGGACATAGTGGAAATATCAATGTTAAATGTCACCATGTCTCATCATCCAGTATTCCTGTTGGTGGCATTACTTTTTTCCATTCGTATGCTGCTGTTTCCATTACTAAAAAGGGAAGAATGAATGTAATAGTCTTATTGGATGTGAATAATAGTTTACAATGGAGCCAATAAATGTTTTGTTTGTGGTAGGGTTCTGTTTCACTCAATCACTCCTACATCTATTGACTTGAGACTAAGTACCTAAATACTCGAAAGGCACCAGATCCTGTCTGATCTTGCAAGCTAAGCAGGATCAGCCCTGGTTGGCATTTGGATGGAAGACAATCAACAGATACCACATACTGTAAATTATACTTCAGAGAAAGGAACTGGCAAAACCACCTCTGAGTATTCCTTGCTAAGAAAACCCTATGATATTCATGGGACTGCCATAAGTCGACAGATGACTTGAAGGCACACACCCACAAGTACCATAATAGAAGTTTATGTTGTTAGAATTAGATAATTGCTAGTCTAGGTCTCCCCTCCCTCATTTTTTTATTTATTTTCTGTTCAGTAGCATTCAGGTTATTCATAAGTCAGCTCAGACTTTATTACTTGAATCCATCACTGATAAGGTCAGTGTTTGTAACTGAGAAATTATGAGAATGTAATCCAGAACTGAATAAAATATTATTAATTTTTTTACTTACATGATACATGTTTCATTTTTTATATGGTTTAAAGTCTGGGGACCATTTTTCCAACCATAAAACTCTGAAGGCTATAGTAGTCTCTTGATTCAATCCAGCTGAGAAAAAGGAGATTCTCTGCTAAAACAGGATTTGGAGAATGTGGCCCATATCCTCAGTCATAGCCTGAGGTTTATAGCCTCAGTCATTGCCTGAGGTTTATAGCTTCAGTCATTTTGGCTTCTACTGAGAGTTCAGGCTTGATTTGCTCATCTTTTGGGCATCCATGTATCTCCAGAATTTTTTCTGGCACCACATTTCAAATTAGTCTCTTCCTATCAGTTTTCCATGCTGTCCAGGTTTCATAACCATGTATAGAAACAGAAAATAATATGTCATGGGTTATTATTATGAGTTCTGAATTCACCCCCACTTACCAACTTTGCAGAACTCTGTCCTTCAATATGGCTGCCTAGATTTAAGGTGGATTTGAGTGGTCAAATTGGGAGATGGAGCACAGCCACAACACTGGCTACATATCTATCTGATGTAGGATCTCAACCCACATCAATATAAGAATAGACTGAACTAAATGCAAGCCTGAAAAGGCTTGCAAAAACATGTATTTTCCACTTGTACCTAAAAGTAAGACGCATCAGAACTTAATACAGTCCGTCCTTGCCTTACGTGGGGGATTCATTCCGGATCCCACCGCGTAAGGTGAATTCTGCCTATGCTCGAGCCCCTTTGGAAACAATGGGGCTCACGTGCGGCAGCGCGCAGGGTGCAACGGGTGCGCACGCCCATTCAATTGAATGGGACACGCCACCCCTTCTGCCCCGCGTGCGCCCCACGGCTTAAGCGCGTATGCTCAAGGCCGCGTATGGTGCGCCCACGTATGGCGCGGGCACGCTGTATTTGATGCAAGGTATGGGATATAGTAGGGTCATGGTGGCTTAATGGTTAAAATGCTACTCTGATGATTGCAAAATCGGCAGGTCAGCAAGTCAAGGCTCAGGTGCCATGTGATGCGAGTGAACTCCTGTCACTAGTCCTAGCTTCTGCCAACCTAGCAGTTAAAAAGCATGTAAAAGTGCAAGTAGATAAATAGATGCCAGCTTGGTGGGAATGTAACAGTCTCTATGCAGTCATGCTGGCCACATGACCAACAGTGACTCTTTGACTTAGTAACAAAGATGAACACCACCCCCTAGGTTCAGTCACAACTAGACAATCTTGTCAAGGAAAAACCTTTACATTTGTACCTTTTATGGGATAAATTGGGTGCCACTAAACTAAATCCCTTGCCCTTAACAAATGCAGAGTAAAGCTCAACAGTGTGTAGCACCACCAAGAAGAATTCAGCAGAAAACCTCAGAATCAAATGGATATATATAAGAAAAGGTAAGCAAACCCTTAGCCTACTCTGATTTCTGGTCATGCCCATTGCCACCTTGTAGTCCTCAATTACCACCACCATCATCACAAACACTGGCCTCAACAGGAAGGAAAGGAAGATCCCTACCCTCCTTTGTAGAAAGCGCCAAATGTGGCTCAAATTATATATTATGCACCAGAAGAAGAAGAAGAAGAAGAAGTAGTAGTAGTAGTAGTGGTAGTGGTAGTAGTAGTGTCAGAAAGTATTTTAAAATCCAAGGAGGAATAGTCCATAGAATGGTTATCACTACACTAAATGCTCTACTTAGCAACTGCAGTGTGAACCTCAGTAGCAGGGAAAGATACTTTGATCTACAAGGAACATAACATTGTAGAGGGAGTTCATACTCCAATCTTCAGGCTACATGGAAAACATTTGCCCTTGCAAGCAATCTCAGACCAGCATCCCATATGGCTCAATATAGTGTAGCAGTTCTACATATAGAACTATGGCCCCAGACAGATGAGCGGGAAGTGCCATCCTCAAGCCAAAATTAGGGTTCAGGGGCATGCAGCAACCCCTCGCTCCCAAGCCCTAATACGGAGCGGCGCCACCATCATGGCGCCCCCCGTTCCACATGGAGACGGCCATGATGACACAAGCACGGTGCTGCATCCGCACGGAGGGGTGCCGTGCTTGCATCATTGATGTGACACAGTGCGCCAATGATGCACTGATGGCGGCGCCTACATGCACCCAAAAGAACCCGCTTTTAGCGTGTCAAGTTGTATCCAAAAATTATAAAAGTGGAGGCCCACTCTACACACCCGTTCTTTCCCCTCTGCTCACTCCTCTACAATCCCCTTTACCACCTTCCCAGTATCTTTACATGGGTCAGGAGCTTCTCATAACTATGGCGGTATCATGCTGGAGGTTGCAGGAGAAAGAGAGATGGGCCTTCCTCTCCCATCCTTGGATGTTGACTCTGGAAAGTGTCATTCAAAATTTAATATGATGGAATGATGTGTCTCCATCACATTGAATAGGGCCAAATAAAAAGCTTCACGGGGACTCCTGACATTCAACGACCCCATGAGCTGATAGCAGCAGCAGCTAGTGGCTTCCATATCAATGGACTGGTGAATCCACTCTAGGTCCTAATGTGAACTTTAATGGAAATGTCCAAAAACTACATGCAGTGATTGCATATGAGTGGAAGGTTAAAGAAAGATGGAACTCTATTAGATGGAAGCAATATATATCAGAGTATATGATGTTTGATTTTACAATGGAAAGGGGAGGGTTTATTTCAGTCAATTGTAAGAAGAGATTTGGCTAAGCAATTGGAGAATAGTGACTGAGGCCTGTTACAGACTGCCAAAATAAAGCTGCTTCGGGTCTCTTTGGAGGTATGCTGTTTAAATGATGCATGCATCCTAAGAATCCGAAAGTTGCACCAAAGCTGCCCTCCAGTGCTTAGGAATGGAGTGTGGCTTTGGCGCGACCTCCGGACTCTTAGGACCCATGCATCATTTAAACAGCATACCTCCAAAGAGACCCAAAGCAGCTTTATTTTGGCAGTCTGTAACAGGCCTGAGGTTGTTAAGGAGAGGTAGGGGTATGAGAATGTAAAGAAAACAGTTAAAATGATCTTCCGCATGAAAGAAAAAGGATATTAAAAAGGAAACTCCATTGCTGGTGGGATGAAAAGGAGGGGGAGGGGGAAATTATTATTATTATTATTATTATTATTATTATTATTATTATTATTATTATTATTTGTATCCCGTTCTTTTCCCGGAATTGGGATTCAGAGCAGTTTCATAATATTAAAAGAACAATACAATATACAACAGAAATATTGGGGCGGGAGGGGGGGGAGAGAGATTAGTTAATAGCTGAGCACAGTTTTAAGATAGAATGTGAATAATTTGTTGATATGTGATGCAATATGTTATGTTAATAAACTCATATTTTAAAAAGAAAGATCCAAGAACTATTCTTTAAAGTTCAATCTAAAAGTCAGAGTGGATTCTTTACTCCACTAACCTGGAAGCCATCATCTGCTCTTGGCTGACAACGCTCTGTTCTGTTCCTGGAGAGCAAAGTATTAGTCAGCTACAGACACCAGCCGTTCTCCTCTGTCTCACATTTTAATCCAAGCAGTATGAGGATGTCAGTGTTTGTAAAGGTTGCCTTGCCTTTGAAGGAAAGAGCTGTGATAAGCATCCAGTGATCTGTAGGATGTCTGCTGTTATATAACAAGCACATAGCTTCATGTTAATGAGTCAGGATTCCTCATGAGGTTAAGTAGCATATTGCAAATGTGTGTGCTATGTAAAAGTGAAAAATACATAATCACTAGCCTGTGGAAACTGAATTACTTCAGCTTATCCACTAGATGTGACTACCAAGGCATTTGGAATCTTATTACAAATGATATTTCAAAATCCATTATTTTCAATAATTAAGCTGAATAATAGCATGCTGGGGGGCTCACAAAAGCAATGGAGGACCTTTCACACAGCCAGCTGAGGCAAGCCAATAATTCAAAAGGGTCATAATTGAAATATTTCTTCCTATAACCCTACTATTTTAACATCTATTGTACAATGACAGGGTGTTCCCCACACCTAGAAGGACTCCAATCTGCCTTCTACTACCTTTCCCTCGATCAAAGAAACACCTATGTTGTCTAGCCGTCGAGGTTTAAATATCCTCAAAGAGCTGATGTCCCACACACATTTACATTATAAGATAATATAAATATATGTAAAATTAAGGTGTTAGGTATTTTAAAATAGGGCTGTGCAATTGATCCAGCTAAATTCCAAACCAATGGTGATCAGCAAAAGCTCCCCCACCCACTATATCTATCATTCCAGTACTGGTAAAATAATGTATTAATGTAGAAGGAAAGTTGAATTATAGGTTGTATTTATGTAGATCAAGGCAATTCAAGGGGCTGTACAGACCGGCCATTAAGGCTGACCTGGAGGCAGAGTTGGGGAATGGTGTTCACACGATGCATGCCCTGATTCCATCTCCAGGCCAGCCTGACACCGTGCACCGCATCACAACTGCAGGCAGCATCACGGCACTTCTCTGGTACTGCATTTACATGACACAGCACCAAAGGAGCACAGAAAAGCCACAGTGCAGGCAGCTATGGCACCCTTTCCACGACACAGAAAGAAGCCACTTTTTGAAGCTCATTTTTGCACAGCGGAAAGGCAAGATTGGGACTGCAGAGTACAGTTATCGCGGCTCCAATCTTCCGCTAAAAGGGGTGGCTGCAGGCCGCAACTTAGGGGCAGTCTGTACAGCCCCCAAGTCAAGTTCTTCATATGCACATTTCCTAAACAATGGTGCAAATCTGACCAATAAGCTACAGTGTTTTATAACTAAATATACTAGAGCAGTGATTCTCAGGGGGGGGGGGGGGGGGGGGAGTTGTTCAAGGGAGGCATGAGACTTGGAGGCCCTGATCCCTCCTCCTCTGCCTCTTCCCAAACTTCTTTATGTTTTAAAATTTACACATGTGTTGAGTTAAATATTGAATTTACTCAAATAAAATTGTTCTAATTTGAACAATGCTATATCCTTATAAAATGTTTAAAAAATGAATGGACATGAATGGACAAATGAAAATATGCACATTAAATAAACAAAATATTTGTTGGGGATGCAGCAACCATACGCCACACCTCCAACCCAGCAGTTCCATGGCACAAAAAGAAACCGCAAAAAGCAGCTCCTTTTTGAGCCACAGAAAGGGTGCATTAGCCGCTGCCATGGTTTTTTTGTGGCTCTTTGGTTCAGTGCATGTAAACACTGCACCAAAGACACAGTGTGATGCCTCCTGCCGTGCGGTGGGGCACACAGCATCACACTGGCATGGGCAGAGTCAGGGCATGCACCACACACCCCACTCAATGCCAGCATTTATCACCAGTCTGTTTAGGACCTTAGTTAAGTATACTTAAGTAAGTAGCTGATACAGAATGCTGGCAAATCTCTTTATGTGGCAGGAGGGGTTATTATGTTGTCTTGACAGAGACCAGTTAAAAATGAAGGCTAATCTGTAAATAGTGCAGATTTGGTGACTGCTGAAAGTGGGGATGGAGCTAGAGTAATTGGAAAGATTTAGTGGGATCTGGGTCTATTCAGATGCAAAGAGTGTTGGAGCTCTTCTTCCATCCCACCACTTCCCTAAATGGTAAATGTGTTAAATAAAACCAACCCTAATGGATAATATAAAAATGTAACACTTAGAGACCTCTCTCTTAAATATTTGATTTTCACTCCTCTGCTTCCTGCTCCTTCTGTGTTCTCCTCCGCATTTATCCTCCAAGCTCACCCGAAAAGGTCGTTTTTAAAAATACTATTATGAAGATTAAAAGAATCCATAAATTGTCCACTTTCAAATAAAATAATTAATAAATGTAACAGCCACAATTCCTATCCTATACTTAGATACATAACTACCTTAGTTATGTAGCCAAGTACAGTAGTATCATCCAGCACAAACTCTCAATCCTCACATACCAGGCATCTTCTGCAAGTAGCAGGGGTCTGTTTCCTCGTTGATCAGGAAGCTGTTGACTGATGTTTTCACACACCCACCTGTGAGTGATTTTCAATCAGAAGCAGAGTCCCTATTGCAATTCCCCCTTACACCAAAGATTGTTCATAGGAGTGGGGAGCTGCTTTGCAGTCAACGGGAAGAACAGATCCCTATCAATCCCAGAAGCTGCTGCCTACTAAATAAAGACTGGGCACTTTCACAGACCCTATATCCCTTAAACTTGGGAATATGTAGCGATCATGAATGCAACACAGTCATGAACGTATAACCTAGGTTACTCATTCATAACTGTCCTAGTGCAGTGGTTACCCTGTGGTCCACAGGCTCTGGAAAGCCGTGATTTCACAGGAAGGAGCTTATTGCTCAGCATTTTAAACTGGCTCCAGCCTCCCAGGCTGGAACTGGGACGCGAGATGGAGGCAGGGATTATCACTCACTAAATCGCCAGCCACCATCAGCCCGGGTCCCAGCTGCTCTCCACCAGCACTTTTTAGAAGTCAGAAAGCTGGGACCTGGACTGAAGGCGGCCAGCAGTTTGGTGACACTTTAGTGCATGATAATCCCTGCCTCCATCCCACATCCTGGCTCCATGAGTGGGAAATAGTAGGCAGCATATTCCTGCTCAATTATTTTTTTTAATTGAAAGCATTTTGCAGTAAGATGTGCTTATGGAACTCAGATCACAATAGTAGCCTTGAAACATCAAAATGGAATAAAGTCATTAAAAAGCAAACCACATCCCTTTGAATTATAGACATTACCAAATGCAGTATTTTTTAAAAATATATTCATATAACAATTTCTGTTATGACCAAAATAGGGAACTGTGGTTGGTTGATGTACTTAACAGGATCTGAAAGTAAAATTTGCCTGTAATGGAAAATTGGTTTGAAGGGACCAAGGCAGAAATGTGACTCTGAATGCAAAGGAATTGGGGGAGGGGGAGAGAATACTCCAATTCCTGGTTTATTAAACCATTAGAAAACCCTATGGATTAACCCAGGACATTTGTATTTACTCTGAACCAATCCAGGGTCTTCCACAGTTGGGAGAGATGTTCTCATTTCCTTTTAATAGTTTTCAGGGGGAATTGTCTCTGGTTTACTGTGTGGTACACTTAGGTTCTGTTAATATATGGGCCTCAACAGACAGGCCAAAATAAAGCTGCTTTGGGTCGCTTTGGAGGAATGCTGTTTAAATGCTGCATGCGTCTTAAGAGGCCAAAGCTAGGCCAAAGCTACATTCCAGTCCTAAGGACTCGAGTGCAGCTTTGGCACAACTTCTGGCCTCCTAAGATATGTATGTCATTTAAACAGCATACCTCCAAAGTGACCTGAAACAGCTTTATTTTGGCCTGTCTGTTCAGGCCCATATATTATTAAAAGTACTGCACAAGTAGAGTCAGGAGTAGAGGGAATCTGGGCTAGCCAAAATGTTTGTGGAAGCCTTACAGAGAGAACAAAGATAAGAAGTTAAAATAAGACACAAAGCTGAGGAAGTGGTAATCCTACTGTGCACACTCTTACTAAATCAAGGGTTTGTTTAGTCATATTGGTCCTTTGACCATGCTAACCACACTGTTCCAGTAGTGCACATTCCGCTTCTGTTTAATCATCTGTGAACTTGGATCTTCTTAGTTAGGGGACATGTTCCCCTGTGCTCTAAGTTAGATCTTTCTGAAGAATATACATGCTTATATGTTAGCATGCCCACCCCTTGCTCAAAGTAATGTAAACACAAGAAATGCTAGAACAATTTGCCACAGATATTAAGATTTAGAGATAGATTTATTTTAATGTCTAAGGCACACAGCTGTGTGATGGAATATGTTATTCCTATTAAAATTGCTTCTGTTATTATTTGGATTTGTTATTTGTTAAAAGATGTATACTACACGTCTCTTAAAAATAACTTGATTTATGGTATATAATCTCAGTATAAGCATGGCAGCTCCATCTCTAAACTGAATCATCGGAGGACTGGAAGGCAGCCAATATAACAACAGTTCTTAAAAACAGATCCAAGGAATCACTGCATAAAATCTGTTTTGGCTAAATTGGTGGAAAGCATTAAGAAAGAAAGTTATCAAGCTTATGGAAGGCCACACCTTGCTAAAGACGAATAAACATGATTTCTGCAATGTTACAGTGCCTTGAGGTATAGCCTACATTGATTTAAACCCTACTTTGACTTTTCCACATTTTATTGTTACTGTTTCACAACCTGGGATTAATAGAGATTTAATGGGCATGGACACGACTTGATTTATACAAGATGCTCAACATTGTGAAAGAACAAAATGTATGTATCGTAGCAGAAAAGATAAGTTAACTGGCCTTTGTTGGTTTTATAACTATTCACTCCCTTTGCTGTGACATACCCACATAAATTCTGGCGCACCCAATGCTTCCAGAAGTCATAGAAGTAATTGAATGGAGCACCCTTGTATGTAATTGAAATTACTCATTATCTTAAATACACTTGTTTCTTTAATGTGCCAGAGTTTGTCGGAGAGCATACCTAAACAAACAGTATCATGAAGACAAAGGAATTACAAAAAAAAGTCTAGGAAAATAGTGCAGAGTATGAATAAGGTTTAAGTAGTAAAAAAAGAATCCAAACTATAAGCGTCTCCCAGCACCTTTAAATCTATTATTACAAAATGGAATGAATATGGCTCAAAGAAGGCTGTGCACCAAACCTCAGTGTCTAGGTAAGGAGGACATCATTCAGAGAAGGAAGCAAGAGGCCAATGATAACTCTGAAAGAGTTGGAGAGAAATTCAGCTGAGATGAGAGAAATTGTGTATGGGGCAACTATCAATTGGACGCTGCACAAAGTTGGGCTTTTTGGGGGACTGTGAGAAGAAAGCCATTGCGGAAACAAACTTATATCAAAGCTTGTTTGGAGTTTGCCAAAAGGCACATGAAGGGCACAGCAAATATTTTCAAAAAACATATCCATGGTGATAAGACTACAAGTGAACTTTTTGGTTGGTGCCAGGCAATCACAGCTCAGGGAATGCTATGAAGAGGGAGGGAAGCAGAGGAGAAAGGATACAAAACTGAGGCCTATCTCTGACAGAAGGTAAATGGAAAAACAGACAGAAACAGGGAAAGGATTGCAGAGGGATAGGGGAAAGATGACGTGTGTATGGGTGCCTTCAGGTCACCTTTCAACTTGTAGTGGCTCCATTAATTACATAGGGCCTTTGCAGTCAAGGATTATTCAGAAGTGGTTTTGCTAGTTCCTTCCTGATGGCACAGAAACATGGAAGTAAGAAAGATAAGATAGTCAGTAGGGGGAAGAAATGAATAGGGTTTTGAGGAGCTGCAAATCATTAAATACTTCAGAGGTTAATGTGTGGCCTAATTATGTATTAATTATATTCTACTTCTTTATCCTTTTTTTTATAACTGTGTCTGGCTGTTCCTGTTTTGGTAGCTGGTGTAGTCACGCTTGTCACATCACTGAACAACACATCCACTATTCCATATAAAGATCGCCTTGAGCCGGCCCAAGTACCAGATCCAGGGAGGAATTTTCAGTGGGAAAGGGTCAAGGTGAGCGGAAGGATCCCAAGGCTTGGAACTGTGGGGCTAGCCATCACAACTATAGTGAAGCATGGTAGTGGTAACATCATGTTGTAGGAATGATTTTGCTTGGCAGGGACTGGGAAACTGGTTAGGACTAAGGGCAAAATGGATGGAGCCAAATACAGGGCAATTTTAGAGAAAACCCTGTTTCAGGATGCAAGAGAACTGGGGAATTTATCACATGGGGGAAATCCCATGCAAAGATGGGATTTAAAAGATGGGAAAAGCCCACAAAAGCAGGTTGATTTTTCACACATGTTGTTGTTAAAGTGATGTTGACACAAACGGAAAGTAGACAAAAGCCACTCCTTTTTGCATTCGGGACTTTCCGTTCAGGTTAACACCACTTTAACGATGACCATGTGTGAAAATCAACCTGCTTTTGCAGGGGTTTTCCAATTTAAACACCTGTTTCTGCATGGGATTTCCACCATGTGATAAATTCCTAAGACTGGGGTTGACCTTCAGTAGGACTGTGACTCTGAACACACAGCCAAATTAACACTGAAATAGTTTAAAAACAAGAACCTGAATGCCTTAGAATGACAAAGCCAAAAGCTAGACCTCTAACTGAATATATGTGGCAAGACTCAAAAGTGATTGTTTGCCAATGGCTTCAATTTCCAGTTGAATCCAGAGTCATTTTGCCAAGAAAAATGGGTAAAAGGCTCAGGACAAAGATGGCTGAGATTTATTCAAGAATACTTGCAGTTTTAATGGTGCAAAAGGCATTTCTACCTATTGACTAGGGGACATTTGTGCAACCAACAAGTTTACTTTTGAGCCCAGTAAAAATATTTTGTAACTTGACAGTGCTGAATATCTTGTGTATACCAAATGGTAATATTTCCAGTCGAATCTATTCAGAATCAAATGAATTGATTCTCTTCATGTCAGCTTCCTTCACTGTCCAGCTTTCACAACCATACATAGAAGTTGGAAATGTTTTGGCCTGGATGACTGTGATGCTAATTAGGAAGCAGCATGGTGTTTGATATGATCTGGTCGGGCAACTTAAACTATTCAGTAGAAATCAGAATTATCCATTTGACAGCTGTATTAGATAGGATAAACATCAATGCTTCTCAGGCTATCTTGATCTGGAAGACAAGAAACATTTCCCCAACATACCAGGGATTGGCACTATAATTGTGTCCCTTCTTTCTTACTTTCTTGGCAACTTTAAATGGCTCAAGGACTAGCAACAGTACAAGAACCACCACATTGAATAGGCACTGGACTAGATGACCTTTGAGGTTCTCCTTTCTGGCTGTACAGTTTTATGCTTCTGGGGCAAACGATCGCTGTTATTTTTGTTTTCCTGCTGTTTTTGTATCCATGCGCATTTTTGGACCAGTCATTATAATGTTGGCATTTCAGTCTTTGCAACTCCATGAACCTTCTGCTTCTATTATTTCAAAGCCTGCTGATTCATTGCTGTTGTGTGCCTTCCAGTCATTTCTGACTTGTGGCGGACCTAAGGTGAACCTAGCACAGGTTTTCTTGGGAGAATTTGTTCAGTGGAGGGGTTTGCCCTTGCCTCCCTTTGAAGCTGAGAGAGTGTGACTTGTCCAACGTCACCCAGTGGGTTTCTGTGGCCAAGCGGGGATAGGAACCTTAGCATGATAATACATCTTCCATTGATCATATCTTGTAATACATCTGCTAATATTCCCCATACAGCTAAAGTACTCAGTAGTAAGTCCCATCCTAGCCATTGAGAAATTCACTTCCTAGCAGATTTAGAGCTGTGGCCTGAAATGAAATACTGGACATATCTACCTAGAAGTACATACAACTGAGTTGGATGAGACTTACTCCAGGTGAATATGTACATGATTGCAGCCTCAGTCTCCCCAACTGAATTCAATTGGAATCACAAATATTTTAACTTTGGTTGAATTTTGCCATATATTTATATCAGTAAATTTCATCCTATACTTTGCAGCATCACTTCAGTGAAACATCCCACATATAGTCTATTCAGCTAGTTCTTTTAATGGCTAAATGTAAAATGAAAAGTCTAAACATATTGGGGTTTTTTAAAAAGCATTTATAGATTTATAGATTTCATATTTTAGCATTTTTGTTTGAATTTAATGCATCAGTTGTACAGATCTAGAAATAAGTGTGCAATGCTATGCTAATTTACAACCACTGTTATTATATACATATTGCACCCTTCAGTTTGGTGAATGAATGGAATAGATCTTCCCTATTATTATTATTATTATTATTATTATTATTATTATTATTATTATTATTATTATTATT
>NC_056526.1:97145117-97148503 GCF_019175285.1 Sceloporus undulatus
TTCTCAACAGATTATGAATGGAATTGAAGAATATGTTTTTATATATTATACCAGCATATGTTTCATTACTACAGGACATTAAAACATTTCTGCACCGTATAAGAACTGTCCCATTAAACATCAGAAGGAAGTGATGCGCAGCTTGATCCTGGCATGTTTCTTTGAAAGGTAGCATTGTCAACAGGAAATCCTCCCAAGTACATCAAAATAACACTTTACACCACAATCCTATACTATCGTATACAGGAATTATTCCAGTAAACATGCAGTCCCATATATCCTACACCCTTTTAGGCAAGGGTAAGATCCATTGACCTCAATGGGAGTTGCTTTTTACTCTGGGATTCAATAAAGGTGTAGTTAAACCTGCGGTTCTAGACTCTTTTCAGTGGCCTCCAAACTGTGCCCTTTAAAGAGATGTTGGACTCCAGCTCCCAGAAGCCTCAGCCATGTTGGCCAATAGTCTAGGATTCTGGGAACTGAAGTCCAAAATCCCTTAAACAGCACAATTTGGGGATCACTGTGCAAGAGCAAGTCCTATTGACCTGAAGAGGATCCAGGACTGCAGACCTAAACTACTACACCTTGAACTGTAAAGTGCACAGTCCCATTGAAATGAATGGACTAGAACTCAACTGTATCATCTCCAAACAGGCATCTGAGGAAATAGGCTCAAGTCTAAGGAAAGCTCATGCTGCCAGCTTCTTTCTTCCAGTTAGTCTCAAAAGTGTTACAAGATCCTTTTGCAGACTGATTTTCCAGACTAACATGGTTATGCCTTTGAATTCTTGTTTACAATCTCATTCATTTCAAGTGCGCAAGGCCAGGATATCCTCATGGATCTTTTCCTCCCTGATGGTTCTAGATAGACGCTTGGAAGACAAATCAAAATGTTGCCTTGTTATGAATCCCCAAGAACTCACTCGATCCCTAGAACTTTATATGCCTTTAATCCTCAGGGACTCATAGAAACATTTTGGGAAAGGGCCATCCAGTCCAACCCCATTCTGCCATGCAAGAACTCTCAATCAAAGCATCCCTGACAGATGGCCATCCAGCCTCTGCTTAAAGACCTCCAAGGAAGGAGACTCCACTACACTCCGAGGGAGTGTGTTCCACTGTCAAACAGCCCTTACTGTCATGAAGTTCCTCCTAATGTTGAGGTGGAATCTCTTTTCCTGGAGCTTGCATCCATTGTTCCGGGTCCTGTTCTCTGGAGCAGCAGAAAACAAGCTTGCTCCCTCCTCAACATGACATATATATTTAAACAGGGCTATCATATCACCTCTTAATCTTCTTTTCTCCAGGCTAAACATCCCCAGCTCCCTGAGTCGTTCCTCATAGGGCATGGTTTCCAGACCCTTCACCATTTTAGTTGCCCTCCTATGGACATGCTCCAGTTTCTCAACATCCTTTTTGAATTGTGGTCCCCAGAACTGGACACAATATTCCAGGTGACCAGAGCAGAATAGAGTGGGACTATTACTTCCCTTGATCTAGACACTATACTTGTATAAATGCAGCCTAGAATGACATTGGCCTTTTTAGCTGCCCGCATCACACTGTTGACTCATGTTCAACTTGTGGTCTACTTGGACTCCCAGATCCCTTTCACATGTAAAGAGAGCACAGACAAGGAAACATCAAACATAGGAGTTTATCATATAGAGGGTGAACTGGTAAAATACTGTCCAGAAACAGGATTTTAAAATCCAGGTGTTGTCTGCCAGATGCGTTGGCGTGAAAGAGAAATGATGCGAAAATAATCCAAACGGAAAGCTCCTTTGTACTTTCGGAATTCAATGGAGATAAAAAGGAACTGGTTTTGACAACTTTGGATTCGTGTTATTTTCACATTCTCTTTCACACAAAGGTTGGAGTTTATCACATGAAGATCGGGAGTTTATCCCAGGAATATCCCGGAAACAACATGAAACGATTTCACACGACGTTGCACAAAACCTGCCATTAAAGTGGTCACAAAGAAGCTTTAATGCAGCATTTGAACCATGCGGGATTGAAGCTATAATGTTGTTCCTGCATATTAGGTTGTGATGCTGGCAGAATCACAAGAACATGCATTGAAAATAGACTAGAATTAAGTTAATACTTTACTTCCTCAAGCATAATTACTACCTTCAGGAAGGAACAGTGCTTCTTTCCTTCCTCTCCACATGATGATTTTCGGCAACTAATTTAACCCATATTTGCAGAGTGTATAAGAAAAATAGAGTTAATGTAGTCCTGAAGTCTCGTAGATATGTCAAGGGCCTCACATGGGAGCTCTAGCTTGGTCAGAAACTATTGGCAGACATTGCAAGTCATTTTTTCACCTTAACTAGCTACTTGAGAGTTATTTTAATATGTGTTAACAAAATAAAGTAAAATTTTGCATACTGAAAGACTGGTATGAAACGTCCACTGGTGGAAAAGACGAAGAATTTCTCACGAAGAAAGATAGGACTAAGGTTCCCAGTTCGCCATTTTGGATGGGAACCGGGTATTCCAAACGTGAATCCTGTTCCATATCAGGGATGCCATGGGACACTTGCAAAGTCCAGATTCCTTGATTTGTTGTACACCAGCAAATGACCTTCCAAACCAGATGTGGAGGTCCTGCCCTCTGGGATGGTACTGGCTCTTCTTACTCCGCTCAGGTTGTCCAGCAGTTATAATATCATATTACTACTTGATCAAGTCACCACTGAGCATACAATGGACCTGAAAGAAGCCCGCTTTCAGGCACAGCCAGAGCCCCTTCCTACGTGGGCCCAAAGCTACGCAGCTTGGCCCAGAGCACTTAACTCACTAGCAGGCCAGCTCCCAGTCGTCCCCATCTGGTAACTGCTATTTAACTATTGATGGACAGAGCTCCCCCCTCATCAAAGAAATGGTTAAAAGATTATATGGAAAGTGAAGCCTGGAGCCGGCACACCTGCTGATATGGAGCCCCCGGGAGTGCAGTGGGAAGTCGGGAGTGCAAAGCCACAACGGTGCAAAATTCGAACACAGGGCCTCCAAAGTCGACTCGCCTCATCCTTGCATAGGGCGTAAAAGGAGGGCCCAGCTTGTTTGTGGCAACGGCTTAATACATACTGTAACGCGTAGAGCGTGCCGAGTTCACTAGTAGCGGATATAGAAAGAGCGGTAAACACAGTGGCGAGTGCTTATTATGGTAAATTTAAAAAATGCTACGCCCAGGTGTGGTTGAGTTCTCCAGGATTTTTCTAACATAACAGGTTTAATCAAAAGAAGGAAACCTAGTTTGACCACCTGTGATGGGGACAGAATGAGATAACAGAGGATTTTTCTTGACACTTGGCCTGGTACAGATGCAAATAAAGCTGCTGTCGGTCTCTTTGGAGGTATGCTATTGAAATGGTGGG